>NC_143192.1:7690000-7780000 GCF_051530095.1 Phoenix dactylifera | reverse complement strand
CATTACCCTATTTTCACATGCATATGACTTGCATCTCATTTGTGCCTAATTTCACACTAGTTAGTCATGTGACTTCAGTCTCATTCATGTCTCCATACGAGTCGAGACAATTTTACTTCAGTCGGTTCGATTGTCTGTCATTCTAGGCTGCAAGTTATTCATTAATGATAAGTCTCGTATGATGCAATTGTATTTGGTCGATTCCTGAAGAACTCAAGCTGCATGGTTTGAAAAACTAACCAAGCATATAATGTCAGAGTCAGGAAACTTTTTACATTATTAAGCAATAAACAACTGGTTAATGCTGCAAGCATATATAAAAATGGGCTTTATGTTGTAGATTATCCCGATAATCCAAATTTATTTTGAAGCTCTAACAAAATTGATGGCAAACAAATATTTTCATCTGTTATATGAAAAGATTGAGAGGAGAAAACATATATCAAAATAAAATAACGTCTTTCTCACTAGACTAAAATGATTATTTAGTCCGTTTTGTGCAATGGCACAGTTATAGTGGACCACATAAGCATTTTATGACAAATTAACAGTAATCCAAAACTTCTTTTTTTTAGACAATAGATCTATGTCACATAGAAAAGATAGAAGGATGAAGATATGAGGAGATATTTAGGCATCATTTGATTCCCAAATAGTTAACTAGGGGAGGTACCTATGACCATTCCCCCTGATCAGATAACCATGGGTTAAAATTATTTCCCATTTAGTTCATTCATGAGGGTTAGTGGGATAAGTTGTACAAAATGGTGAATAAGTAAAGAGAGAGAAGAGGGAGCTCCAATGTTTAACTTTATTTTACCCTCTCCCATGAAATAAAGTTAAGCCAGGTTAGGCACCTTTCTGGGACACTGACCAATTAAAGATAACACACCATTCTGCCACCTGTTTCTCTTGTCAAACTGATAATCACATCTTAACCGTTACATAACCAGCATCCAAACTGGGAAGAGAACATTTTTGTAATCTTAGCCCACCAATACAACTGAATGGTTGTACATTAGCCCACCAATGTTGTATTGACTATTGTAGTCTTTGATAAGAGAATCGAACACAAAATGAAAGACTCCAGAGATAAGAATGTAAAGGCATGTAAAGTAAGATGTGGACAAACAGAGAGCTCAACAAATAAAATAGATAAAGCCTCAAAATGCAGAAAGATTGAATAAACTAATGAACTGATGGTCATGTGCAACTGTGCGACCAAAAGGGCTGTAACGAAGTTATACAGTTACCATTTAAGTGAAGGAGAACAGAAGAATTAAGCAGACAGAAGTAGAGAGAAAAGGAAAAGGCAAAAAATTAGAAGGCTCACTATTAGGAACAAATGGCATGGAGGATTCAGAAAGCCAATTACAAGTGGATGACAAAAGATAAATAGAAAAAGCAGTCAAACTCACAAGATGATACTAATCTAACATAACAGTTAGAGAAGAAGCCAAGATACTCACAGAAAGGATTCCCCACCCAGTTGGCACAAATGCAAGGATGCAAGCAAAGATGTCTACCACGGAAAGGTCTGTAAGCACAACTGCAACAACTAGACCAGCTAATACAAGCAAGAATGAGATGCTTTGGATGAGGCGCAGCACCAACTGGAAATTTACAGATGCCTTCTGGCTGAAGGTAAACACCTGATAATCAACAACACAAGGAGAAAGTGTAAAGTGCTGATTCATCATGTCATATTAGCATTTTTGAAATTAAGAAGTACAACTAACAGACCTGGAAAAGGAAAAATAACACAGCTAACACGCTCCATGACAACCAATATACCTACACCAGACAATAATTTGTTAATCTTCGCTTTGAAAGAACACAAAGTTTCGATTACAATTAATATCAATCTAACCGCATCAGCAAGTACACAGAGATACCAACAATATAATTCCAATTATTTGTTTGCTGTATTTATGAAGCATAAAAGTAACACTATGGAAATGATATACCAAAGTCAGTTTTCAAAGGCACGGTCTAGAACAAAATTTATATTGCAGATTTGTTGTATCCATGAGATCAAAAGTCAGAAAGCATAATATTAGATGGTCCGAATATGTTGCTCTAGATCATTTTTTCCCACAAAAGAAATCTATAGATTGGCACTTCCTTCAATAAAAATAATGTCATTTTCATGGCAAAGGTCAAATAAGCTTTACTGAATCTCTAGTCATTTACCTTATTAAAACCCTAATGGTTCTTCGAATTTTTACAACTTCCCCTTTGTATGCAACTCTTCGTGAAGTCCCTCAATTGAATGTCCAAGCAAGGAAATCACAATTTCACAAACATGTTCTCTTGCTCCTTTTCCTTCCATTTCTACTTTCCGCAAAATTTGGGAGCCAGAAATGCCCAACTATTCCTTTTCCATTTGGCATCCTCAAAGAACCTTTACTCATATGACGTTAAAGAACACTGACTTAGCTATTGAATTATTTATCAACATAAAAACCAGGTGACTTAGGGAACGAGGTGCATTTATGAAACTCAAAATGGACACCAGCAAAACTAAACATTTTGTGCTGTGCAGCTAAATAAAAGACATCCAAGATTAAGAACTTCTACTCATCATGGGGTTGTTCAACGGTCATACATCTGGAAAAGTCAACAGGAGCTGAAGCAGGGGGAGAAGGGTGACTTTCAATTTACAAAATGTCAAGTTATGAAGTAACTATCTGTATGACATGAAACTTGCACATGGGTATGTACAAACTGAACAATATATTTAGATTAGACAAGATGGTTGACAGAAAAGCAAACTCAATCTTGTGTATACAAGAGGAAAATTGCCACTAAGTTAAAATATGTATCGTTGTAAATACAACACAAGTTAACTGGATCCTCCTTTTTTTTAAAAAAAAGAAAAACGAGTTGATATAACACTTATTTTGTCCTTACATAAGTCGATTTGCTTAAAAGATTCTTAAAACCAGCCATTGAATAAAAGACCATACTGTGGTCCTCTCAAGGTGAATTTGCATATGCACCATACAAATTGGCTACATAAGTAGCATATTCAAAGGCCTCAAGAACACAATCTTTAACCACTCTTCAGAAAAATGCAAAATCATGTTTCCTAAGTGAGCGTAATATGGGTGTTGAAGCATTTTGTAATTAGTTATTAAGCTCAAGAAATTGCCAGCTATACTTGTATTCAAACAAGTGTTCGCCGAACCAACCCAAACTGGACAGTTCGACCTATACCAAACTGAACCATCACCAAATCGAGATGGTCACCGTTCATAACTCTCTCCCCTGCGTTTGGCTGAATCTTCAAAAGAATGCTTGCTTTCTCGTCTTGCTCACTTGGTTGCTCATCTTGCTCACTCTGTCACTCGCCTCGCTCGCTCGTCTGGCTTGCTCACTCATCTCTCTCTCACCCCCACCTCCTCAACACCGACCGATGCCGATTGACACCCAGGAAAGCGCCCCGACTCTCCCTCTCTCCTTCCCTCTGCTTCTTGCTCTTCACCCTCCAGGAGTCCCCTCCCTCCCTCTCTTCCTCCCCACTCATTCTCCCCGCTTTAGTATACCCTAGCTCGGTATGGTACCGTACAGTTATCGTATACATACCGTACCAAGCTAGTTACCAACTGGTACATGCTCCGGTACCAATCCGACAAACCTTAATACAAACTCTTTTATTTCAATATGCTTAATTGCTTACCCACAAGCCATACGGCTCAAAATATTATCCATAAAATAATTACATTGTATGTCTTATTTCCTATGTAAATTTTTACCTCATGGTCTTTGGGGAATACTACTCCAGATTCTCTTTTTAATGTGGTGACAATTTGAATTCAATATTTATTGGCTGCATTTTTCTCAGCTATTCACGTGCTTAAAAAGGAATTATTGGAGGTTCTATCATCTTAAAAAAGGAGTTACTAAAGTCAATAATATCTATATATTGACTCCATTCCTTTTCATTCCTAAGAAACACAACTAGAGTACTTGGAGCAAGGACTAGGCTCTTCTAGCAAAAAAGTGAATAATATCTTAATACTAAACTAGGCTGTTTCATATAGGATAATACTAAACTAGGCTGTTCAATCTTTCATCTTAAAGCTAGCATTGCTACTTGCTATGTTCAATGGCGTACATTCACAATATTGTTGATGACGGAGGAATGATATATGACATTATCAAAAGGTAGATCAAAATTTTTATTTAACACTATGGACTATTAAATTAGAGTACTTTCCTGCAGTCAAGGTTAAATAGTTAAGAGAAGATTTTCATGTGTAATAACTAAGGCTTAGTAAATAACCAAGGAGAGTTGCTGGAAGATCAATGTAGGCATCACTTGCCAGTTAGCAAACAAATATGTTTCTTTTTGCCAAAATCAGCCCATGCCATGAAGGTGGTCAACTTGGCTACCTACATCTTACGAACAAAAGTTGTTAGTCAATCAATAGATGCACCTAGGGCCTTATGCTGTTAATCCATTTTATGGAAACTCAAAGATTCTAAAAATGAAAAATTAGCATGTGTAAATATTTCCCATGTTACAGTTATGTATCACCTACACCAAGTGACTGAATGAGGCGGACAAAACTATACCAAGGTAGTAGGTGCATACAATCAATCATGCTCTAAATGATATAAGTATATAGTGCATATCTATTAGAAATACGATTACCGACCGACCAGCAGACAGAGGTCCTTGTATATTGATGGTTTTGGATGTGCATAATAGGAAGTGAGAGAAAGACTAAAGAAAATAGGAAATTGAGGACTAGGTGGTGAAATTTGCGAGAAGAAATAAATGGCTTTCAAGGATTGAATATTGAAAGAAAGAAAATAGGGTCTAGATAGGAAAATCGATATCATCTGGAAAAAGAGGGCTAACAATATTAAGAAAGTGGATACAGAGGTATTAGGAGAAACAAAGCGAAGAAACCCATCCAATAAGGTGTGGTGGAATTAGAAAATTTAGTTAGCGGTTAAGGCAAAAAGAGTGCTACAGAAATCTACCTAAAACTACAAGGTGATTAAGAATGAAGCTAACGTGGTATAGGAGGCTAGATTCAAAGTGCATGAAGAGTTATATTGCAAGTTAGAAGCTAAGAATAAAGAGAAAAATATCTATAAGATCGTAATACTTAGAGAAACAAAAACTAGAGACTTTACCTAGGTTAAATGCATCAAAGATGAAAAATTAAAATGTTTTGGTTAAGGGGAATGATATCAAAGAAAGATGAAGAAGATATTTTGATTAACAATTTAATGAAAGCCATATAAACAATTACTGATGACTTATTAGTTCCATTACGGATATAAATGTTAAACATACATGTAGGCAAGATCCGCCATGCCAATTGTACCAACGTACCGGTGGGCACCGGTATCGATATGATACCGGTACCGTATCGTACCGACTCGGTTCGGGGTAGCATGCGAGCGCGGGCGCGCGGCCTAGCGCAGGTGAAATGCGTTTCCCTCATTTTCCACTTAAAACCGCGCACGAAACCCAACGCCGTTTTTCTTTTGTGACTCATTTTCCGCGCAGGATGTTCTTTCCGAGCCATCTCGTTTCTTCTCCGCTCTTCTCCCGCGAGCAAGCCCCGACAAGGCTCGGTACCGGTAAGTCTCCTCTTTCTCTTTTCCTCTTCCTCTTCTTCTCTTCTTCCTCTTCTTTCTTCCTCTTTCTTCCTCTTCTTTGTTCTTCCCCGCGCCGGTACCAGGTCGAAACCATTTTCCACGGCCGAACCGTACCGGTTGGCTCCGGTACCGGTACGGTACGTGCTGAACTGCCCGGTACAGGCCAGCTCAACATACCTTGCATGTAGGATTACAGTATCTGAGATAAAGGGGGTTATTAAAAAGATGAAAATAGGAAAAGTGGTTGGACCTGATGGAATCCCTATGGAGATTTGGAAGTGTTTAGATGACATGGGAATAATTTGGTTGACTAATTGATTTAATAAAATTTTAAAGACCAAAAAGATGTTTAGTGAAGAAAGAGCACTATATTACCAATTTGTAAGAATAAAGATATTCAAAATTGCTCTAGCTACTATGTATTAAACTCATAAGCCATAGTATGAAAGTTTGGCAGAGGATGATTGAGTAAGATTTAGGTGTGACGCATATATTAGAGAATCAATTTGGTTTTACACCAAGAAGGTTGACTATGTACGCTATTTTTTTTCCTTCATAGGCTAATGGAGAAATAAACAGAAAAGAGATAGGATCTTCATATAGCTTTTTTACTAATTTTGAGAAAGCATTTGATAGAGTCCCTATAGAGTTTTCTAGTAAGTATTAGAAAGGAAAGAGGCTTCCACTAGAAATATTAATATAATTAAGGACATGCACAACAAAGTAGTTAGTGTGAGAACTGCTGATGGTAATGCTATTGAGTTTCCAATCATGATAAGTTTACAACAAGGATTTGCTCTAAGTCCTTACCATTTTGCATTAGCTATGGATGAGCATACTAGGTATATTCAAAATAATATTTCTCCATACTGGCTACATGCGGATGATATAATCTTAATAGATGAAACAAAGGTCAGAGTTAATTGTAAGTTGGAATTATGAAGGAGTGCATTAGAATCTAATAGTTTGATATTAAGGATGAATACATGTATTAGAGATAAATATTAGAAATAGAGATGAAGGTGCAGTGAAAATTGAGGATAACAAAGTTCCTAAAAGTGATTATTTTCATATTTATGATCGATTACAAATTGATGAAAGAATAAATTAGATGGTTTGGACATGTACAATATAGATGGAGGGATATACCACTATGGAGTCATTTCATACATGTATAAGAAAAAAAGGGGTAAAGCTAGACTGAAAATTATATAGGATGGAGTAGTAAGGAAGGATTGGATATCTCTGCAACTTTCAGAAAGTGTAGTCCTAAAAAGAGCGAGACAGAGGAAAAGGATTCAGGTAGCCAACCCCAAGCAGTTTGGGATTAAGGCTTTGTCTAGTATACTACACAAGTTATACATAAGTGAACAATGCAATATTCTTCTATAGCTGAATGAACTTATGTTAATCATTAATCAAGGTTGAAATTGTGTAAAACCCTGCATGTCTCAAATTAATTTTATAGTTTAATTATAATATTGCATAAATTATTGTCCAAATGTGAGTTGTGTAGTACTTAGAGTTCTCTAGGAATTAGTGGAATTAATTCGATGCATGTAATAATAATGACACACTGACCTTTAACAGACAATATTCATAAACCACTTCGAGTTTTTAAGTGAAACCAATTTATACAAAACAAGACTTCAAGAGCTTCAAAACAAGCACAACTTCAACCTACTTCGTCCTAAAATGAGTATGATATGACTGTTTGAACTTGGGTTAGTCATGCATTCCTAATATGATGGGCTTGGTGAGTTCCAGTCTAATTTATGGATTGATGAATGAAAATATGGTAAGAGAGAAGTCCTAAATGACTAATAACTCACTAAGACATTTTTGATGGAAAATAAAAGAGTGTCATTGTTCGAAAGAGACGAAGAAGAAAATGTTTTGAGAGTTGTAAAGGAAAACAACCATGGTCTGCCGTACCGGTCCGTACCGGCCGGTATGGGCCGGTACGTACCGGACCGGCTTGGGACCGGTACTGGTAGTTTATTATTGAAGAACCGGTACGGGACCGGTTCGGACCGGTATGCCACCGGTTCGGACTGGTACGCCGATTGGTACCGGTACGGCGGACCTTGAAAACAACCACTGAACTTTAGTTCGAATCATGGAATGCCATACCGGCTCGTACCGGCCGGTACGTACCGGTCCGGTCTTAGACCGGTACCGGAACCACATGAAAACCGGTATTTTCCGATTTTTTAGCCGAACCGGCCGGTACAGAGCCCGTACCATAGCGCCTCGCGCTATGGTCGTACCGGACCGGTACCGTACCAATCCGGCCACCGGTACGCCGACCGATACCAGTACGGTGGACCTTGGTTCGAATGGTACCACCTCCTGCGACATGGGCAAGAGGTGGACTCATCCTCTAGGGATGCGGTGGCAATAAGGGTAGAAAGGTGGTTGTTAGACCCTACAAATGTCTCAAAAAAATGTTTTAACGGAAAACAAGTATTGAAACGATTTTCATTGGAGAATCAAAAGTTTTGAAACAAGAAAATGTTTTCAAGGGTGAAGGTAACTATTGATTTACAAACTTATTGACAAAATATTAGGGATTTAGGAGGAAATAAGTTGTAGGATTTTTCATTAGGTTCGAGAAAATGTGACTTTTCTTGATTTATTATTATGTTTGTGGCCGGTGCTAAATTTTATATTGTTGAAGATTTTGAGAAATTTTTGAGCTTGAAGAAATAGAATTGACCGAGAGTTGCAAGCTCTAAACTCGAGATATTTGAGGTCAGATTTAATTCAACAAGCCTCACTTCTTTTTAGGGTTCTTGTTGTAGATGTTAAATTCTTTTAATCATGAGATTAAAAAAAAAATTACTAATTATAAAGGATTTCTCAAATCTTGTTAGGTCTTGGGCCTAGTGCGTAAGTCTCCGACCATTGCAAGGTTTGTGGAGGATTAGAAGCATGCAACCTTACCCTTGCATGGGAAGAGGCTATTTCTGTATTTGTAAACCATGACACCCAAGTCATAATGGGCAACTTTATTGTTGCACAACAATAAAGTTGGCAGTGGTTGACGACTCCACCCTTGTTCCAACAACGTGGAGGAGAGAGGGCTTCAAAAGCCCTCTCACCCGCTCCTCCCTCTACCTCGCTCGCACTCCGCCGGCCTTCCCACTCCCTCTCCATCCCTCCCTCCCACTCCTTCTCCATCCCTCCCTCTCCCTCTTTCCTCTCTTCCCTCTCTCCCCCTCCCTCCGCCTCTTTCCGCTGCCCTCTCGCTCTCTACCTCCCTTCCTCTTGTCCTGTCCCTCCCCCCTCCCCCTCCCTTGTCGACTTCCCTGTCAGTTCAAGCTAGAACGGCATGGCACAATACCATACCGTACCAGCACCTACCGGTATAGATGTCACTGCCAGTACTGCGGACTTGCTATGCTCTATATTAAGGTTTTCCATCTTAGAACCGGACCTCGTATAGATATCATCCTATTACAATATCGATACGCAGTACAGTACGAGACGGCGAAGCGTACCGAGTATCGGCACGGTACGAGACGGCGAGGCATACCAGTTTAGTACAGTATGCCCGGTACGGTACAGTATGCCTAGTACAATACGGTACCGACTGGTACGACGAACTTTGCTTTGTATACTATTTACATTTTAATAGACTACTACTCATAGTTGCTTTTCTGATATTATTTTTCTATCAAAATATTTTCATACCATTAAGTGTTTTATTCCTTATATATTGTGTATTACAGCTTACTGTTGTCCAGCTCAGCACTTTCACCATTATAAATAGATAAGCTATGAAGAGCTTCTTTTGTTTAAAAAAAAAAAAAATTAAGTCCAACAATCTTGCTAATTGATGAGCTTTAGTTACAGCTATTTCTTTTGGATAAGTTATATAGATTGTTCCATGAAATTGATGGATTTTGCTAAAAATGTTTCTTTAGTTAAAACTTGGATGAATGATGTTATTTATCTTTGTTTAAAATGTGCTAAGGAATTAATTTATTTTTATTTGGTTGGGAGATTTTATAAATTACTGATTTATGGAGTATAATAATCATACGGATTGTTTAGCTGACAGGTTATGATCTTGCGAGGAATTTTCTGCAACAATGCCTAAATCCTCCTAGTAGGTTTCAGCCGTGACCTAAATCTTTTCGTCTTTCTATTGCCCCAAAGATCTAATGATTTAGATAAACATTCAAGAAAAAATTATTTGCATATTTGGATGCAAAGATACTTGATGAAATTAACAACCACTGATAAACAATTTTATATAAAAAACAAATACAGCAATCATCGAGGTTTTAATGAAGCCATATATTTCCAATAGCTTGCAGCTCATCTATGTTGAGATGAAATTGATGATTTTTCAGTCGATCATACCATAACAACAATGTTAAAATACAAAAAAGATACTAAAGGAATGAATTCTTACCGTGAAAGAAGTATCTGGGCCAGTTAACTGCAGCTTGTACACGATGCCATATTGGAAGACAAAAAACCTTAAGCTCAGGATAGTCTCTAAAATCCTCCCACGTAGTGTATGTATGTGTGCCTATATATATTTAAGTAACAAAACAACGTCACAACTGACAATGAAAATAAATACATAAAGCTGAAAAAAGTTCTCAGTTCAATAATGGAAGATTAAATATTAGATACAGGAAATGTTATTTCTTAATCTTCCCATAAAGCTCCGCATGAGACTAAGTATAACCCAAAGAAGGCCCCAACATAGCAAATAAGACTAAAAGGGAAAAAAAGGGAGGTAGTTGAAACAAAGATCAGGCATAAAAAATTTAGAATAGATAATGAACTAATCATGGATGAATTTCTTTTCAAGATTAAATGTTCTTAATAACGGAGCAGTTCTTTTTCCAAAAACTATACACATGGAACTTGGGTGTGCTCCAATAATTTTGTTCGAACATGAACTAGCACATTCATTGGATACAAGCTTTCAGACCTTGGTATTTCTATTTTGACAATTTTAACAGTCTTATTAAATTTTTAGCTTTACTTTTCACAATTTTACCCAAAAAATAAAAAATAAGGAAAAAGAGGGAGAAAAGAAAATAATAGAATGCAAATTAAATCATCTCAGTGAATTATACAGCCAAGGACCTTTTGGCATTCTGATCTTTTGGAGCGATATCATTTTATTTTCGGTGGAAATCTAACATATGGCCATCTAATGCCTATAAGGTTGAAGCTCTAGTAGTACCCAATGTGGAAAAAAAGATGTCTTCTCATACTGATTCGATTTCTATCAAACATCAAATGGGATGCCATATTCTGGCAAAAGCTTGAATGCAGTATCTAATTTAGATGGTTCTCAAATTTAGCATGAATCATTCGAAGAACCAAGGAGCCAACCAAAGAATAGATCTATGCAAGCATTTAAAAGAGACCAAAAGAAAATTTCTTGCAAATGAACTTGATCAGGATAGGAAGCAAACATAAAGCAGGTTGCATTAATTCGATAGCAAATGAAAACTCTTCTATTTGAAATCAGTAGCTTGGAAGCAAGCATAACTTTTTTGTTTATAAAAAATAAGGAAGTTAGTGATGCAAAAAACAGAGATAATTGTGTTCATGTTAAGAATTTTGAGGGTATTCCGATTAAAGGAAAAATCAATTCAACAATAGTATAAGGAGACTTCAGATCTCAACTTGACCTATTTTCTACAATGTTAACCACCAACAAGGATTTCAGTTCAGTGATTTCTTCTTACGGTTCATATAAAACAATGAGCTAAGCTTTACCAATATTGAACGTGTATGGTAAATGAAGTACTACTATGTTGTTATCCTTATATATACTAGAGATCCACCAAGTATACAGTGGAAACACTCTTGTTCAAGTGATTAGTTTTTCATATGAACAAACCAAAATTATGATTTTGTCATATTATCTAATTACCTATATCAAGCACTTCAGAAGAGGATTTTTCGCTAAAGATGAAGGGATATAAAACCAGCAAACGTTTTAGTGGTCTGTTATCAAAATCGAAACAGCACTATGAGATAAAGTTCAAAAAACAAAGTACATAACAATAATACTGCATCCGACTTCCAACTATATCACAGGACCACCAGAAAAACAAAGTTGCAAAATGATGCTCATAAGGTTCTTATACTGATTTTAGCATTTAGGCGGTTACCAGAGAGACACAAAGTAGTAGTCATGAACATACATCTGTCCTCAGGAAAATTAACTTTGAATAAAGTTTTCTATTTGTGATCATGACAGAAAACACATACCAATTCCTCGTCCCACCAAGCCTCCCAGCTTTCCTCTCCCTTCACACCAATCCCACCTCTATAAAGTAGCCAATTTGTCCAGTCTCGGAAGTCCTCCACTGTCCTGAAGAAAATACAATAGCGATATCTTATTCAAGGTTTTGGTTGTCGCGAAGGTGCATAAGTCTATTGTGGTAGGAAACACAATTTTTCCCTCTTTTGAGCATGGGGGAGTGGGGTAGGGATTGGATGCTTACTTCTGCCACTCAAACCCTGATGGATTGAATAAATAAGGAGCAAAAAGCCATGAAAGTGCCATGAACCAGCTACTAATTGAAAGCAAGATGTATGACAGAGCTCCGCCTTTGTTATAACCATATGCGAGGAATACTACTAACAAAAGCACAACTTCTAGCCTGCACATTGGAAACATATGTATTAATATGGGCTTATAGAAATTCTACTGAATGCATGTTCATAAATTAGATTAACAAACCCTTTTACAAAATGGCTACGAGAGTAGATCCTATAATTCTCTGAAAATTTGATGTGGCGGACAACAAAACCCCTTCCAGTCGCTCGATACTGAATACAGAATCAAGAACAATTTCGAATCAATAGATTCAAAAATTTTGAAATAATAAAAGTCTAAAGCAGTGGGACAGCATAAATTCTTACCCTTGCACCTCCATGGAGTATTGTCCGACCAAAATAATGTGTCCTTGTTCCAAGAGAGAAAGTGAAAAAGACAGAGCAAAGCTGCAGCTGCATTGTGATAAAGCTGACAACAGCCTACACAAACAATAACCACCAATTAAACATGTAAGTAAATCAAAATGTTTATATGATGTTCCATATTATATTAGTCAATAAACCAAAAGGAAAAATTCACAGCATATGCAACAAGACAGCAGTGACACAAGTTAAGTGGACAACTTTACTTTCGTTCTTAAAATTATGCAGCAAAGGAACTCATGAAACCATGGTTTGCCGTACCGGCCCAAACCGGATGGTACGGGGTGTACCGTACTGGTCCGATACCAGTACATGGTACGGAAGACGTATCGACACTCGGTACGCCGAAAACATCCTATACCGTACCGTACCAACATAGTACTAGTATGGCAATGGTACAGGGTCTAGTACCAAGACAACGAACCTTACGTGCAACTTTGTTCAAAAAGATGGTTCCACAATCATTGAACCCAAGAAAGCACAAAGCCAGACTGAACATAAAGGATCAAAGTCAGAAAATTTGACCATGCTCTCTGAGGCTAAGCTTGCATGTTTTTCCTGGTACCCCAAGGGACCATTCAATCAACAAAGTATTTCCACATGTAAACAACTTCCATCAAGCCTGTTGCTTTAATTGAGCCCAAGGGTTAAAAAGCAATATAGACTTGAACAAATAAGTTCTAATAGTTACTGTGCCTCTCACAAAAATCCTTGAAAGGATATAAAGTGTAATTTAGCCTTTAATGGTTAACATGTGCTGGCAGGGTGCCATGTTTTGATTCCGATGAGTTGGTAGACTTTGAACTAAATCCCGTAAATAAATCAATAAGAGCTTTATAAAGTCAAGAAAGCCTAATGATAACCAAACCGTAAGGGTGATAAGTGAAATCATTTGATTGAGGCTCTAACAAAATCAAGGTTCGTCGAACCGGTATCTAGGGTCATAGCTATAGCTAACAGTTCGGTAAGGTACGGGTATGTACATACCGGAACCAGGAGAGGGAGAGGAGAGTGAGGGAGAGAGGGGGGAATAGAGAGAGAGGGAGGGAGGGAGAAGGGAGGGACAGGCGTAATTACAACCTTCGCGCCCTAATACCTATCACTTTTCATCTTCGAAGGCAGTCGTGCAGTGGCGAGAAAGAGAGAAGTGGGGATAGAGATGGAACCCTAACCCCAATTCTAACAATGTTGTCGGTTTTGGGACTGAATTGAGTGACGAGAATTGATCATAGCCGTCATCATCATTGTCCATAGCAATGACGAAACCCTAACCATAGCAATGGGAATCACGAGAAAGGAGAGGAGTCACGACTCCCAAGAGGTGAAAGATCAAGAGAGAGAGAGAGAGAGAGAGAGAGAGAAGGGAGAGGAGTTTTATAATGCCTGAACCCGTTCAGCTTTGGAACAGCTTGAACCACTTGAAACTGGGCAAAACCAAAACGGTTTAGCCTGGTTCAAGCCAGTTTTGACATAGAACTGAATTGGGTGACTCATCCATCTCAGTTACTGGATGGTCCAGTATGGTATGTCCCAAACCACCTGCTTAGTTACAGTTCAGCAGTCCTTGAACACAATGTTCATGGACATAAATAACCCTTGAAAAAGCCTACGATGTCTTAGCAATGTTTTAGAAGGTAGTAATTGTAGCAGCAAGCATCTAGAGGAGTGCAAACCATCCAACAATTGTCCATAAAAATGATACAAAATAAATTAAGCTTCATGAATTTGTAGAAATAGCAAGTTAGAAAAATCATGTCAAGTAGTAAGATTACAATTTTTGCCTACATATAATACAATAGTATCATCAATTCTCCAAAAAATGATTAATGGCCCAACTAAGAAAATGCAAAAGGAACATTAATCATATACACATATATTCACACCCTTTTCAGAAGAAGATGGAAAGGCTGGATTAAGGGAAAAAGCAGGGGAAGAAGAATGAATGAATGACTGGATTGGGAAAACAGACAAAGAAGAAGAGGAGGAAGAGAGGAAAAGGAGGAGGAAGGGATGGTTAAACAGGAAACAGAGAAAGAAGAGGCTGCTGTTCTTTCCCTTTTTTACTTTCCTCGCATGTCAAATTGCTGCAGCTCCCGTTGGAATATGGGCTACAAACTATAAATCTTCTGCAAGTTGGAGAATAAATTGAGTTGATCCAAAAATCGGTAAGAAATCTGCTATATCAGAAATTTGATACAGACTAGAGGAAAGTAAATAAAAAGAAGAGGAAAAAAGAAGAGAATAAGAGAGGAAGCAAGAAGATAGGAATACGAGAGAAGAAACAAACGAGGCCTGTGGACAAATTTCTGAATATAATCTCCATCAACCACCCAAAAAGAGTTGGCAAAAGGTCCTCTTTAATAAATTCACTAGTCTCCTTTACCTACTGTAACTAGACTATTTTAAAGTAGATTATATAATCCTAAACAACTAAATCTAGACTCCTTAAGTAACAAGCAGACTGATAACGTCCAATTGAATCCCAATAAGATGTGGAATAATCAAACCAAAATTTGATTGACAAAAGGACTCCAAAAATGCCAAGAACAATGACCCAGAAATATATAACAGAAAATCACAGCAATAGAAAAATAAATCTCTAAAAACTGGAAAAATAGTCTATCATTTGAGTCCTTAAACTCGAAAGTACATCAAAAGTTTTCTTTCCCGAGGTAAGTATGTTGTAACTAACAAGTATCCCACCTTAGCAGGAATTAAGCCATCACTGCTTAGGCACTTTGGGGATGTTATGCGCCTAGTCTGGTGCCCAGGGCCCCTCATTTGCCAGGGTGCCTAGTTGGGTACTTTTCAAAACACTGGCTTAGAAGCATAAATACATTTTTCTACATGTTTATGCATTCAGGAATATTTGGACTATCCAATATAATATTTTGCAAACTCTGTGAATTACCATGCAGGCCAGGCCTGCAATCAATTTCATGCGGAGAATTCATGTTCAACAGGTAGTGGCATAGAATGAATGATTGTGCAATGAACAGAACACCATATTTATAAAGCCATTCCCTTCTCAAATATGCAGTGAGGCGGATAGAAAAAGAGTTGAGTTGATCCATATCATAGGTACTGGGAAACAAGAATCAAGCTATTGTTTCTGGGAAACATATTTAGGAATTAGATTCAATATATTTCTCCAAATAGGGATACCAGGTTGAAATGTCTATGAGAACATAAGAAAACTGTAGGGAACATATTCAAAATACCAGAAACAAATACAACCTATTCTGTTAGCAGTTCAGCTGTGGTAATTAGCAAGGCTTCAAGTACCACGCTCCACCAAACTAGACCAGCAGACAGGCAATCAGGATATTACCCTGTTATGGTTGTATCAAACTAAACCAAGGGGAACTGCTTGGTACTGACAAGCAAGTGCAAATGCTACTCTGGTAAAGCACCAGTACTGAGTCAAGAAGGGTGGAACACCCTCTCCTTTTGTTATAGTCCAGCACAGATCTATACTACCACCATACCAGAAGCACAACCAACCAATACAGCTCCCAAGTACTGAAATTGTAAACCTTAGTTACCAGAAAACATTATCGTTACCATGCATTTCTATCAGGTTTCTTGTGTTATTAGATGATTGTATCTCATTTCTGCCTTAGACCATTTCCCATCCATAGTTATTGCCTTCCACCTTGTCTCCGAAATTGTTTCCATAGTGGCAATCACAATACAGGGTGATGCAATAAAATTACTACTTCATCAAACTTCAATTACATCTGATCTTTAGACTTCAGCCATTATTTTAAGAATTGATGTATCTATCTATAACATCACTAGCATGTCCGGGAAGCACATTATTGGTTTTAGGTTTAATGCTTAAAATATTGCAGTTGTTTCTACAAACTAGATATGTAACTAGTTGCATCAAAGGTCACCTAATTTTAACTGGAAACAAAATTGAGGAATATGAACACCCAAGAGTGCTAAACCATCATTTAAAAAAAATATATCTCTGAAAATTTTTTGAAACCACCAGACAATAAGAAGTCCATACCGTAAGGAAGCCATACTCCAAGATGAAACCCAAAATCATAGGAATAGCAGTAAAGACACCAATTTGGAAAAGAAACTGTGTGTTAAGAGCGGCATCTAAGGCAGTGTTTTGTAATACGTCAGCTCGATCTTCAATGGCTTCACCAACTCCAGATAATGCCTGAAACAAAAATAAATAGAGTTACTCCCACATATCTTGCAACAATGGCATCAAACTTGTATGTTGTATATCAACATGCGCATCTTGTATGGTCATGTATAGAATTAATTGTTAGACAACACAAGTTACCAGGTATTAAATGTACACTTTGTTGATTTGTATGAACGATAATATGGTTTGGGCCTTCGTTCAATTGAAAAAGCCTCACTGTTCAACTTCATTGCAGCACTCTCTCTCTCTCTCTCTCTCTCTCTCTCTCTCTCTCACATGCGCATATAAAGAAACAGAACACTTTTTTCCTTACTCAACCTCTTACCATAGTTTCTCCCTGTTCTCTTCTTCATTTTATGATGTACTTCGAGGAACAGATTTGAAATGCCTAACATGCACCAAAAGCACCTGTCGCATGATGATGTGGATTATTTCTAAAGGCCTCGTGTATCCAAACAACAATATCAGCTGTCACGTGAAAACAATGAGTATGAAAGCATTGCCACTCCAAAACAGAGTTTCTGGAGTAAGATAGCATGTGAGATTGACGCATTGATACCTTCATTGACACTTCAATCTAAGGAATGCCGACGCGACCCGAACTGAGCAGTTCAGCCCACACCAAACTGAATCGACACCGGCTACAACAGTTTCGTCAATTTCTATGGCTTGAGTTATAAAATGATCCCTCGCCTCCCCCCCACCCCCCCCACCCCCCCACCCAAGGGTGAATGAGAGCTTTGAGAGCCTTTGAGGGCTCTCTCGCCTGCTCTCCCTATACTTTCTGCCCTGCAATGCTCCAAGCTCGCTCTCTCTCCCTCTCTATCTCTCTTTCTCTCGGTTCCCATCCCCATCGCGAAGCCTCAGCCCCTTTCTCTTGTCGTATCTAGACGGCTCGAAGCTGCTTCAAGTCCTCATGATGCCCTCCCCATCATCAAACACCTTGGCCTCAGTCTCTCTCTCTCTAACAAGTCCGGAGGCCTCGACCTCTCCCTCCCTCTCCTACTCTCCCTCTCTCTTCCTCCTCCTCCTCCTCCTTATCCACCTCCCTCACCTTGTTTCAATACAATCAAGCATAGCACGATATGGACATGCACCATACCGAATTGATTGCTGACCAATACTAGCCCCAATATTGGTTTGGCAGACCTTGCTTCAAACTATTTACCATATCACAAAACACAAATACTATATCTCCAAGCCATCGAATCTTGTTGATAGAGATGAATCATCTAGGCCCCAAAAAAAATAAGCAAGTTTTCTTTAAAGTTCAAATTGTAAGATAACAATTCAATACAATGCAAAAATACTAGAATACGAACTAGACATCCATATTTTGCACCAATGCTAATATCCATTATCTTTTTTCTATACTGGACATTATAGTAAAATATCATATAGTTCCAACAGCTTCCCAATGATGACTACTTCAACAAATATTTCAAGCCAACTATTTTTTTTAAAAAAAATTCACCTCAAACTAAGCTGGCAACAATATTGCTTCTATCATTTGGCACCAAATCGTATATTATGATGAAATATTGAATAGTGGTCCCAATTTTCAACAAATATTTCTAGCTTTGAAGTCTTTATAGGATTTGAGGAAGTCAGTAAAAAGCTCTAATAGTCGAAGTGCTATTTGGATTAGTTAATTCGATCCTCCCATGAACAATTTCAGGATATGTGGCCTTTCATATACTTTAACCAGCAAAAAATTGGGTGTGCTTTGATGTAATTAAGCTTGCTTATAATGGATTAAGCGTAATTGGTTCCTAAGTAGTTTTTTTCAACCAAATAGCATATTTACACATTTAAGGGCCCGCTACATGGGTGAAAGGCTATTTTGTCATATGTTTACTAATATATTGTAATTGGGATGTCAACTGGACATATACAGGGCCTAGTCAGGGTATTATTTTTTGTTGGGTTGCTTAGTCAAGTTTTTCAACCTTGGTTGGCGGAATTGTGTCGAACCGCCCGATTCAGAGTGTACCAAGCAATACCGGTGGCAGCAGCCCGGGACAGTTCCGACAACCAAAACAAGAATCCGGCGACAGAGGGGGAGAAGGAGAAGAAAAGGGAGGAAAAGGGAGAACGGGGGAGGGGGCCAAGGAAGACGAAGGAAGAGAGGAAGGGTGGCGTCCAGCCCGAGGAGGGCCGGGGAGCGCTCTTCCTCTTCCTCCTCTCTCCCTGCCTCCCTCCCTCCCTCGCTCTCCTCTCTCCCTCTCCTCCGTCCTCTCTGCCATATCGGGATGTGCTCCGCCGACCTCTGCCGATCTTCTCCTCTCTCCCTCCCTCCTCCCCCTTGTCTCTCTCTCTTCGTCTCTCCCGTTCTCCCTCTCCCCCGACCCCTCTGTCGATATAGGCCCAGCATGAAATGGCATGAGGACGTACAGAACAGTGCCCCCGAGCAACCGGTCTGAGCCCCGATTCCAGCACAGCAATCCTTGTCACCGTAATGATTGTGGATGCCTACCGAAACCCAGTTCCCCTAGTAGTTGCGCAATATCTACAAAGAGATCTATAGGCAAAACCCCTCTTTCTTCACTCTCTTCTTCCTCCTTGTTCCTTATAGCTCTTTAGTACCCTACTTTATTGTCTACAACCTATATATTGTAACCCTTCATTATTCTCTTGAAACTTCATCATCACACTTAAGATATTCAGAAATATTTCTTTAGGAAGCAGAGATTTCTTTTACTATCATTAGCAGATATGCAATTGTGGCTGTCCAAATATTAGCATTTAGCTGTTAAAATCATAGTCTTCTAAACACCATATGATATTAAGATTAACTTACAAAATAAGCGATGAGTTTACATATTATAGATTCCTATACTAATCTTACCAGACCTGCCTAGTGAGCACACTCTCAAAATTTAAGAATAACTTCCAAACTAAGGATTTAAATTGGGATTATTAATGGCCATAATGAATTAATTTTTATGAATTAAACATACATTAATGTTCTATTAGTAAAGCCATATAAGTAGCTCTGGTAATGCATCACCCAAACATTTCATTTTTCTTTCCAATTTCTCAACAACTCCTGTTTGTGAGTTTGCAGAAGCCTTAAGGTTGGGTAACCAACCATTAGTAGTTGAAAGTGCTCCATGAGAAACAACCATACAACAGCTACCCATTCAAGGAATGAATCATATTTAATCCCTCAAGACAAAAAAACATTGACAAAACCAAAAATGTATAAGGCAACCTATTGGGAAACACTGTAGGAGCATTGATATTAAAGGCCCACTGATTTCCCATGGTTGTTCATATGCTTTCCACATGTTCTTTAACATCTCCAGTTATCTGCAGCACTAGATACCCTACACTGGTCATCCGATACAAATTCATAATAACCTACCAATAATTTTCCAAAATGACAACTCTTGTTCCAATTAAATATGCTTTGTCTATTTGCAGCTATTATGTATTAAAACGAAGTACTACAACACAAGTCAAGGTAGTAACTTCCACACTTTATGCAGTAAACTGTGGTGACTAGGTAATACTTCTGATTATCCGAGCTTCAATTGTTTTCCCCATTTTTAAGCAAGAATTGAAGTTAATATATATTTCTTTTTAAGAAGAAGTCCAAAAACATAAAGACGATAACACCAAATGCATAAAAATAAGATTGGGTTCAATTTACTAAAACATGAATTTTTAAGCATACCAACTCAAGTTATGAATCTAAATCCTGCAGAAAGTGAATGTGAATAGATGGTATTAAAGCTATTGGTGGAAGCCCCATATAAAGCATAGGAAAAAATAATAAGGTCATGTATTCTGAGATTTTGAAACTAATAATTGGTTAGCATGAGAGAACAACAGAAAATATACAAAACTAACTAGTCATGATATAAGTGAAAGGTAAACCAACTCACCAGATATGTTTTCCCATAGAGGAATATATAAACAGTCAGCACAGTTAGCTGCAAAGATGAAAGAGGTCTATTAGAAAAAGAGTGGTGGCAAACACCATAGTTGCATTCATCAGATTAGCAATTGTGATATGTCAAGACAAGCAGTTAGTGCTGTAACTGGTAGGCCTAGACCCAGATCATCAGATAAAACTTATGAATGTAAATATTCTTGATGGATCAGTAGTGTCATGGTCTCAAACATAGATTCTGCATACAAGCATCAGGATCTGTTTTAGCAAAATTAGACCAAGGCTGATCCAAACAGAAAGATCTAAAGCTAAACAGTCTTTTTGGGCCTAAAATGATGTTCCCAAACTGATACCAACATAAAACCACCAGTAATGTTATTGAACCATTCAATTCAAAAATTCATAATGGTATAAATTTCAATGGAAAAATAATCACCCATTACAAATAAAATGATATTAATATGCATCATTAACAAATAAAATTCACATCAGGGATTAGACAATTGCAGGCTTAATGAATGCCCTGCCCATTATTTGAGGTTTCTTTTGCATCTACTGCAAGACAAAAAGGACTCCTACATAATTTAGAATGCTTCATCTGATTATAGTATTTATGCACTTAACATAGAAATATTACAGGCAAATAAAATGTTACCAGCTAAAATTTATTTAAAAAGAGAAGATATAAAATAATGTAAATAATCTTATATACCTTAGTAGTATACCAATTTGATCCGGTCATCATGATGTTTGATAGTACTTTAATGTTAAAATCTATTCTAAAAGCTTACTCCAAAAAAAAAAAAAAATGGTTAGTCCAGATCATGCTGGATCTAGGTCTCAACAATCCATCTGCAATCTTTGCAACGGTCATATCCTCAATAAAGAAGCAGACTAGAGGTAAATAATGACCCTTGTGCAGCAATCATAATGAATCATGGGAAGTAATCAAGTTTATAAATTAGTTCCAGGTACAAAATAAATGCAATTAATGATTTTTAATGCGATTAATCATGAAACTCCTGCATTGAATATTCAAAATTGTAAATGTTCATTTTTTCTTTCCATACTGTTAAGTCTGTAAGTAGTTAATTCTTGATCATATGTTAATGAATAGATGATAGATCTATATCTGCAGCACGTAAATGGATACCTTTTAGTAAAGACTAGTGACACTTGAATGTAAGCCCATATGCATAACTAGATTATGAAAATTATGGAACTGAGATTCTAAATGTGTACTCTACTAATTTTCAGCAAATTTTTCAAGATACCAATTTATAGGCTAATCAAATCTTGACTACAAGAGAGAGAGAGAGAGAGAGAGAGAGAGAGAAACCAAAATCATTAAGAACCATTATCCTCCATTCTATTGAAATGACAGTTTATTTATACATAATTAGCTGAGTGTCTACCCTGGTCAATAGCTGTGTATATGATTTATTGGGTGAAGTGAAATAATTTTGCCAGTGAAACCAAAATTATTAGACTCTGTAATTCAATTAAGATCTATAATTTATACATGAAAGGTCAGCAATGCAACATGGAGGAAAAACTGCTTTTTTGCTAGTTTCTTGAGACAAAAATGAAACCTTCAATCTTCAACATCACATGACCATTACTAAGTTGCAAAATTCTAGATTCACGATGCATTAGGATGAACATACCATTGTGCACAAATAAAATCCAACAGTTGTAACATAGAAGGACATCATGCGGAAAAAATCAAAGAGCTGCCCAAGTCTGTAAACATCCCTACTGAGAACTTGTTCGCCATTGCCACCAGCTACTTTCCCTTCAAACATTGCAATCTGATTTAAGCCAACATCTCTCCCTTTTCCAACCTGTAAAAGAAGAAGTAATTTAGACCCAATCAAAACAAAATTGATTTGAACAACACATTGATACCTGAATGTACTCATGATGAGTAATATTGCCCTGGCGCAATGTTGAATTGAATCCTGCAAGTCACAAAATCACGATAGAGAAAAAATCACAAATATTCAACACCTATTTAAAAAACATATTACCACAAAATGTGATGATTTCCAAAGATAACTGCTTGATAATTGCTTCTAACACTTCAAGAAATAAAAAAGAAAATTAACTAGAACAACTTAAATGCTTTGTCCCCCAACAAAATTTAATAGCCTTACTGAAACTAGCTTCTCAATCTGATTAAAAAGCTATATAAGGAAAAGATGAAAGGAACAAAATGTGCATAGCTGATAACTCTCAAACCTGCAATATCAAGGTAGAAGAAATGCCAAACAAGATACAGAAGAAAATCGAATTACAACTGAGGCACCTACACATACTACAGCATATTTACATATAAGAAACACCAACATAGATTCCACTTTCAGCACCATTTCGATTGTTTGAGCTATATTCCGCCATGTATTGTTATCCAGTTATTATTCAGTTCTTACTAATCAAAGGTGAAGCAATAAATTGTTTATTCTTATTTGACAGATCACCTTGAAGGGAGCTCATCAGTTGAACATGGACAAATAATAAAGCACTACTAACGGTACATAATAGGAAGAAATGAAATCATAAACATAATCAGCAACACTAGCACCAGCTACTTGCAGTTTGCCTTGGAGTCCTTACCAGCCTACCATTCCAATTTAGAGGTAACCACTCACAAATATCAAATTTGGAACCTATCGTTTGATATGATTTCTAAGACTGTAAAGCAAGCATCAGCCTTCTACATTTCATTGCTGTGATCTAATGACCACCAGGAAATTGATATATTAATGGCACAAATATCAACCCAAAGACAAAATCAGCAAACCAAAGTACTCAAATAGAATAATAAGTCATGGTGGAGTACTATTACTTAGAATGTCAAAGAAGGTTTCACTATGAGGAAAGCAGGAAGTGGGAGGGTTTTCACCTCAATAATCCAGTATAAATTAAAATTTACAATACATAACCTTCAATAACATTGACCTCAAAAATTATGTCATAGAAACCTAGAAGGCAAAAACAAAATAAGTGCAGATATAATCATTTAAATGTAATAGAAAATTGATAAAGATTAGATAAACACCATCTAGGCCATGTAAATTGAAGCACATCAATTCAGATCAACGTACGCCGTACAAGCCCGAACTGGATGGTACGAGGCATACCGTAATGTACCGGTTCCGTACTGGTATCCGGTATAGGTGGCGTATCGAGACTCGAAATGCCAAAAAATTTTCATACTGTACCATACTGATAATGTGCTAGTGTGGCACCGATACGGAGTATGTACTAAATGGTGAATCTTGGCTTATATCAAGGTTCACCCGAATGGATACTGTGACCCATACTGGTCGGCTATCGACATAGTACAGTACAAGTCTATACCATGTCGTGCCAGAGTGTATTGAAACAGAGAGAGGGAGGACGAGAGGGAAGACAAGAGAGCCAGGAGGGAAGGTTGTGGAGGGGAGGAAGAGAGAGAGAGAACCCTTACCCTAACCCTAAGGGGTTAGAGAAAAGGGGAGAAAGAGGAATGGGGATAAGAGGAAGAGGATGAGAGAGAGTCGTAACTAGTAATCTCCACCAAAAAAGCACAGTTGCTGCAGCTAGAGATGAAGGTGGCAGCAAGGGAGGCCAACAACCACCGGGCCGCAGGAAGTAAAATGAAAAAGGGGATTCTTTCGACTGGAGATGAGGGTTTCAATAGGAACAAAGGAAGGGAAGCATAAGAGATGGAGCGAGCTAACACAACAAAGGAGGCATCCAAGAAGGGGTGGGGGCAGAGAGAGAGGGAACTCAGAGGGGGGCCAATTCAGATAGCTCGAACCTTTCCATTTCTTGACCGATTCAGTTCAGTACGGCCCAAACCGCCCAGTTCGGATGGTTCGGCTAACGTTGGTTCAGATAGTGCTTAAAAGACTTAAATAGCCTCAATCATTACAATTCGCAATATTATATACATATAGGCATAATATATATACATACATATATACATATATACATATATATATACCTATATATATATATATATATAACGAATCTATAGATTATGTGCAAACAAAGAGCTGAGCTACTATCCTCTCAGTAGACATGCACATCAACCCACAAGTACAAGATTAACAACTCACCTTTTAGATGGAAAATCTATACCATTGATCATGACCTACCATAATTCAGACATATTTTTTCTTTTGGAAAAAAAAAAATTTCGAAGAGGCCTTAGTTACTGAAGGAGGTTCGCTATACGTATGGAGAAGCATCTCTTAAAATAATAATAATAATAAGAAGAAGAAGAAGATACTTAGGAAGCAAGTCTAGTGACAAGTTTTCTAGTAGATTTTGGGCTCATAAATGAAAGTATCCTGCTACTAGACTCATAACTATGGCCAAAACAAGGACAGGACTAGTAATGTTGTCGTGTCAAAAAGATTGTATAGTAAAAATTTTCATTCCACAGGAGTGATCATGCTATAGACATCCTAAAGCATTATGAACCAACATTCAGCAGGTTTGGATAATTCCAGATCAGAAATTACAACAGTATCACAAGACTCTTTACATTGAGAGTGGCTAATGCATAAGAAATTACCAAAATATTTGATATATGGTTTCTAAGCATTTAGATTTCTTGAGCATTTCTAATGCATTTTAGCAGTTTCATTATTGATCTTGCACCTGTAGAAATAGAGCCTAAATCCAATCAAATGGATAGTGCACACTGGATAGGCACATGCGCACACTCATGTCTACATCTATTTATATATTTATGCAATCAAATAAAAGGAAAGGCATATATCTTTGATAGTTTGTGGGATGTTTTCTATGGTTTCAAATTATAAAGCAGGGTAAGGTAATGTACAAGGGTTGAAGTACTTGTATGTACCTTATGGTACACCTACTCTAGTGGTAGCTAACCAGTAGGATACCATACCAACACAGGGTTACCTATTGGCGCCCGCATGGTGAAAGGACGGCGCATACCATTTGTCACTACAATACCATAAAAAGGGGAATACCAGTACTCATACCTCACCAGCATGGCCAATGTAAACCAATACATAAATCCTTGATAAGATGTTATTGTGCATTAATTGAACAATTACATAATAACTTCCAAATAGAACTTAGGTCCCATACCTTGCATGATTTGGATTTCTTAGGTTTTAAAACTTTCTTGAAAATCCGTGAAGCTTATGCCGAAGAACTTTCGGCTTATGATTTACCTCATTGAAAATCTTAACACGCGCTATGAGGCCAAATCTGGATAGATGAAAACAAATCCCATCCACCTTGCTTTAGCCTGACTCTATATACGAACAATATGTACATACCAATGTACACGTGCATATGCATGACCACATTATAATGTTAAAAAGAAAAGTTCCATATCACCAAGCCATAATTGTTTAATTCTTGAATTAGTTAGATCTGAACAAGGATTTTAAATGAACCCTGACTAAGAACTCCTACTTAAGAATCATAAGCAGAATTTCAAAAAAAGGAAAATTGAAAAAAGGAGAGAAAAAAGAAACAAGAATAATATTGTTGTTCTTTCATACCGTAACTATCATTTTTTAGGCCTCCTAATATTTGTTTAGGATTTGAATTTTGAAACATAGAAAGTTTAAACAGAGAATCACAACTATAAAATTCACGAGATAAGAGATGCATCAAACACATCAAACAATATATGGTAACAATAAATCAGCTGTCCTACCAGCATATATATCCTCGCTAATGTTTATAATGCGAGAAGCCTTGCTCATACCACCTCTTGTTATATGAAAAATTCTGTCAAAAACATCTGGATGACCATAATGCATTCGAACTCTACATAAAGTAAGAACACCGAATTTCAGATTATAGAAAACTAAAAACTATCAATAGAAACAAATAAAACAAATAACAGATCAAAAAAATGTTGACTTACTTTAATGGGTTAGAAAGAACACGCTGACCAAGAGTCACAAAGCTTGTTTCTTGACTGGACATGAATGAAGCTAAAGATGAGACACTGTGAAAAATATGAAGAGGAAAACTTAGTACGGCTGGCATCTAGCATTACGAAATATGAGGCATTAAAATCATAATGATGGGTAGAAACTCAAATACACCTTCCTGTAAAGACATGTTCCCTAACGCCAAGAATTGTCGGTTTATGAAGACCATGGTCGCAATGGAACTCCTCGAGAAGATTTCTCATCTTCAATGCTTCTTCAAAATAATTATCCTTCAAAGCATAACAGGAACAGAATGGAAATAATATTACAAATGTGAAAATTGTTGCAAGTCGATAAATAAAGTTAAACTTTAAAAAGATATGCCAGCAATTTGAGTCAAAAACATTTTCAGAAATACAAACATATACATATATATATATATATATATATATATATATATATATATATATATATATATCACTTACAAGGTATTTGCATATGTACCTTTGCAAATATTACATATTTACCCTCTGAAAACTACTATTTGCATATATACCCCTCATCTCATCATGTTTTTGCAAGCATAACCCTCCCATTAGACTTCTGGCTAATGGTGCTAATAAATAACAACTTTAAGTGCAAACTAATTTATTACCCCTTTGCATTAACACTCTTCAAAAATTTATATAAAAGTATGGCACTTTTCAATGCAAACTTAATGTAAAATTTTCTAGTGGTATTAATGCAAAAGAATAAGTGTCAAATGGTACTCAAAACGGTTATTATTAACACTGTTAGCCAAAAATATAATGGAGGTAAATCCACGAAAAAAGGATGGTTTGAGAGGTATATATGCAAAATAGTGATTTCTAGAGGGGTAAATATTCAATAAGCCATATTTGCAAGAGTATACATGCAAAAAAAGCCTTGTTTACACATACTTGTTGCATATAGTACAAACATATGGTTGCACACACATGATTTGCACTAGTAAACAGCGAACAAAAAGTATAATGTGTGCTTTACCAGCACATTCACACCAATCAGGGACAGGAGACCGAATATCATGATGGGTGGTACTAACTTACAAAACAAATCTAGTGCAGGGTACGCATCCAAGTCCAACAGTCCTTAGAGAACTCTTACATCATAAGATACTCAGTTAAATCATGCAAAACATCCCCCGAAGTTTTAATTTATTGGGCAGAAAATAGCTAAGAAGTTCATGATATAACCATAAGATAGGATAAAATTTCCTGTTTTAAGATAAATGACTGATGTCTATTGGGTAGTATCACATTTGCATGGGATTACAGCTGCAAAATTATCTTGCTAGATATCAGTATAGCATTTAGCTTCGAGTGTCGTGAACACCCTAAGAAAGCAAATTAAAGCAAACTGGATTTTTTAAACAAAGAAAGACGGAAAAAAAACATTTACTAAGGAAAACCTCCATATTCTTGATCTCGTCGTGTATTTTGGTTTTTACACCTTCTTCTATTTGGACAAACCCAAAGCCAATAACAACTCATTCCATTCTTTTCTTGTTATCATCAGTTATATTAATTTATTAATACTACCATCAACAGGGTCACTCTTACAGTTTGTACAGTTTTCTAATTTATAAACCATGGATTTTCACCCAAGAGGATCTTGCATTAGTTGGCATATATGACCTCAGTGTTTTCTCTCACCACTAGAAGTCTAGAAGGTACCCAAATAAGGATTAAGTATGATTCACTTCTATGCCACCCATTCTAGACAGCCACCATGAGACACACAATCTAAAGATTCAAAACGTACTTCCGCACAAGAAGAGTGGCATCAGCTCAGAACTCTGATAAGAAGATGGCACAGCATTGCAACAAAGTAAATATCTACAAACTTTAGGATGTCATGGAATAGATATAAAAATTACTGCTTCAAGTGTTCTGCATAATCTCACATAATTAGCATGGCAAGCACAAATTTTATTCTATAACACTGAGCATGTCACAAACTAATCATATTTTAATCTAGGACAAGATCAAGGCCAGCTCAAATGCTCAAGCTTGAGCGCAACCTTTTACTCTTCAAACAGCACAGAAATGCTCAAGCTTGAGCGCAACCTTTTTCCCATACATCCATATATAAGTCACTAAAAGCAAGGATAATCTGGCCACCTAAGTAAAACAAGAATTAAAGAGCATAAAGAGGGCTCCAACAATAAGTTCAACCCATATTGAGCCAAAAACAAGTGGGCCTCTTGCCAGGTAATCACTGAACAGAAATCAAGACATTAATAGTGGAAGTAGTCTGTAGCATAGCACATGCAGCCTATTGATATCCATGGTTGCATTTATACAGCGATCTATTTTATATACCAGTCTATCAAAGTACCTGGAGTACATAAAGAAGGTATAGAATTGCATCGAAGTAGCAGATGCCAAGAAATAAAAAAAGTAATGGATCTTGAAGCACTATTTCTGCATCTTCATGACCAAAACATTCTATATTGAGAGTGTATGTTAATCACAGATCAAGCTTCATGGATTCCACAGCACATAACCATATAAACTTAGTTGTGCGATGTTAGATTATATGGCCAAGCATTTTGACATATGCAAGACACATTACAGAGCAATTATCAAAAATAACTTTTCATGATTTTGATAACAGATTTCTATAATTTAGCTAAAAGTTACATCTATTTATTAAAAACGCGATTAAAACAGAGAATTTGGTGGTAAACCATATAAAATTATAAAACATGGTACGCACATATCTGAAAAGAAAATTTGCACCCAAAAAAAAAAAAAGCAGAGAAAAAATAACCTAAATATAGCTACTTACAATGAGAAACCTAAATCATCTGAGTTCTTAATAGCAATTTATAGCACAATATAGCAAAAGCATAAAGTACACTACGAACATAAATTGTCAGACATTAGTATTTTAGTAGTACAGTGCTCAGAGATGACTTGTTAACAACCCAACTCATTTAGCTTAATCTTGCTGATGCAAACGATACAGGAAAACACATGGACATTAACTTACCTGATTCATATCTATGGTCTGAACTGCATTTCCACGCGTAAATATTATGGCATGGTTTTGATTTTCAGGTTTCCCTTCACCAAGCTTCGGATCCCCAGGCAATTTAATAGAATAGATTTCCTAAAGCCGTAAAATATCAACACAAAAATGATCAACATAAAGAAAAAGATAACAAAAAATAAGGTACTTGCCAGGAATGACGAACATGGTTCTTATAAAATGAAGAAAATTTGACATTAAATACAGAGAAGCACACACATTAGCTCATCATGCCACTATTGCAACAATAATGCATAGCATAGTTCCAAAAATACCTTTTAAAATTTTGAATTTTCATAACACATTGCTGAAGCATTCATGCAACTTGATTTCTAAATGACCATAAAGACTAAGAACTTGTGGCTAATGAAATGGGAAATTCAAATTCTTCAGTTTTGCAATATGGGTTAATTTTAGTCAAGGACTGTAAAATTATACAAAACTTATGTTATATAAAACAAAAATTAGATTGTATTATGGTCACCCCATGAAACACATTTGGACTTGATACAGCTACCAAAATCACATCCACCTCCCAATGTAGATTAATGGCAGCCTAGGGTCTGGGAGGGTTAAATGTATACAGCCTTATCCCTGCATGTGGGAAGGTTGTTTCCATGTTTAGGACACCTCAAATGTAGATAATGATATATAATAAAATTTCGTTTACTTTTGGATGGCATCTTTTGAGCAATGATACAGTAGTAATTGATGTGTCCAATTCCTGCATCTCACTGATAATATCATGGGGCCAATGCTGGAGTGTCTTCAACCACAAATGCAGTAGGTTTAATTCCAAAGATCAGTGCAACTTCTTGTACAAGCATTAAGACAATCTAGAATGTTGAAGGACTAGACAATGCACCCGTCACCCTAATAAATCCATCACACCCCCACTGTCATAGCGATCCCATTCCTTTTGAATCTTAAATCGCAAGTTCTATCTCAAATAACTTGATCCGGGTCTGGAAATTCATTAATTTGTAGGCTCAAAATGCAGATTTCGGGCTTTTAAGAAATTTCTAATGAAGCAAAATTCTGAAATAGGATATGACTTTCCATTCAAACTGGATGAAAATTTTATGAGATCTAAATCTGAATATAGATATCAAGTATCGGAAAACTACATTATCTAATAATAGAAAATTGTGCATGTCATTTGATGCTTTGATCTACAAATAATTTAATGAGGGAAGCATATGTAAGCTATCAATTTGAAACAGTTTGAGACTCGGCAAGAAGCGGTCTGAAAAAATTCATACCAAACGAAATTAGTCAGTTCCCCTTGATTTGAATCAGTTTGGACAGGGGCAGTTCCACCCCAGCCGAATTAGTTTGAACCGGTTCCCATCCGTTCTGAAATTAAAATTGAAGTGGGAGAGGAGAGAGGGCCTTCCCAACCAAGGATCGTCGAAACATCCCAAATCGGGCAGTTTGAGGCATGCCAAGCCGGACCAATTAATTAACTGAATGATTCAACCAGTCGATCCAGTTCCCGAACCGATTTTCTTATGAAAACCCCTCCAAACTCCAAATCTTCTCCCTCTTGATTCTTCTCCCCCTTTCTCCTCTCTCTCGATCTCTTGATTCTACTCTCCCTTTCTTGATTCTCCTCTCCCGATCTTTCTCTCCCCTCTTCTTTCTCTCGATGCTCTATGATGATGACGATGTTGCCACAATGGCTCTGCGACAAGACAAGGCTAGAGTTAGGATGCTAGTGTGCCTCTCCCCCTCCCTCCCTCTCTCTTTCCCTCACTCTCCTTCCTCTTCCCCCTTCCCATACTCTCCTCTTGGCTCTCGTATACCTCAACTCTATACAGTACATACCAATACCAAATCAAATCGATCATTGGCCGCTACAACCCCTGGTACTGATTCGGTGAACCATATTTCCCACCACTTTCTTCTCTCCATTTGAACTTCAGAAAGTTAAGGAGTGTAGGGATGTATGGAGATCATGCCAAAAGTTATGTTGGCATGATTTCATGATATGTTGTAGATTTAAGAGTGATCAATGCATTGAAAAAGACATTATGATTTTGAGCTAATCATATAATTTTTTTGATTAAAACTATATTTTTAGTTTAAAAATAGTAAGAAATAACGTTTAAGATTTAAAATAAATAGACAACATGTTTAGGGGTGTACATGTTGCTTCTGTTGGAATTAATATGTTTAAATTTGGCAATGGTTATAGTTATCCAAATCTAAGATAAAATGTAAATAAATTTCAAAAATAAGTGATGTTAAGGCATAACCCCAGATTGAGAAGGCAAGCCTACGATTGATGTTCATTATTGTAGAGTGGCAAGAAAGCAAATATACCCATAGTGGCACAGAAGTAGCATATGGAGGGGTGATTGACAAGCTAGCAATTCTGCAAGGGAACTGAGAGTAGATAGAGAACTCATACCTCTGTATCAGTGCGCTTAGGGCTATGGATAGGGAGAGGTACCCCTCTAGATGGGCTTCTTGTATCATATGAATGCTAACAAATGCATTAACATCATTAAGGAGAGGTAGGATAGCCGGATTGGCAAGGAGTTGCATCTAACCGGTAATCCAAGTGAAATCCTCAATGCTTGTTTATAATTATAAAATACTATCAAACAAACTATTGTTCATCGATAAATTAACTGCATGTCTTCGCAGCCCACTACCCCAATCCAAGGTTCCAATATACTATCCTGAGAATAGACTTGGAAGAGCGCCATGCACAGTTTCACCTACAAGATGAAGCCTGATACCACCATTGTTGCTAGATGACCAGATGAAGTAGTTAAATTTAATGAGAACAATATAATGCCATGCGCAAGAAGAGATATGATGCCATATGGTGTCTGTTTGTCAAACTAAAGCTTTTAGGGAGGGCTCCCACAGCTTTCGTGAGAAGGCAATTACAGCAAACAAAATAAAATGAATCTAAGTATTTATGGACACTAACTCTAGCTCAAGGTCTACTGAATCGGGACCGGGACCCATAACGGTAGGCAGCCGGCATGGGTCGGTATCAGTCTAATACCGTACCGTGTGTCGGTACGGGTAGGGCATGCCAGTTCCGTACCGACGTGTCCAACTTTTTTTGAAGTTTTCAAAAAAATTTAACTGCTAATCACTCTTTTTGAACTCCTTCAATGATTTTAAGTCTAATTTGATGTTTTTTATATTTTCTTGATATATTACAATGCTTTTTGATATTTCTATGATCCCGATTTAACGTAAATGATGCATCTTATTGTTTAAAAATGATAAATCATAAATGATTAGTGAGATGTTGCATGCTATAAGGAACAACATAAAATATCCTCAAATCTAGTGATGTAAAAATTATAAAATAATACAATCAATTATATATATTTAAAGTACAACATACACACCGATATCTAAAATTAGGTCGAGTGGCGATACCTCTCGTAGATATCCGGATCATCAGCATAGTCAAAAAGCACATCAGCCCACCCCTCTAACCAAGTGGCGTTGTAGCCATTTACATTCATACCATAAGGAAAACGCACCGAGTTATAAGCACTCTCGGATCTCTTGCTAAAGCAATAGCTCTGAGAGGTGCCCTCTGGCTGATAATACGGCTATGGAGAGGTCCATCTGAATATGCCGGCAACAAAATCCAACCCGTAAGATACTCCAGTCTGCATCGTATAGTAGCCATTGGAAGATGCCTCAGCCATAGTATCCATATATGTATGGGTCATGGGCCATCTGCGGCTACGGATAATAGGATCGAGTATACGACTCGGAACCTGATACATTTATGGATCCTACTCTACGTACAAGGCCATATGCAGCCGCATCGAATCCTCCATATCCGTATTCTACTCCATGGATCTGTATTAATTTCAACTCGGATCCATGTAGAACCCAACAATAGATGCTACATATATTTTTCTAGACCTTTGGGCATGCCTCAAAAGCTATTTATTTCTCATTTTTTTCTAAATTTAGGCCTAGGCCACCGTGTGCATGATCGCATCGAAACTTGAATGAATGGACACCAAAAATTAGAATTTTTTATGTCATCGTGTGGATCGTCCATAGATCTACAATATATAATAAACTCAAGCCCAAATCAAAAATTTTGGTAAGATCTTTCTTTATTTTGCAATTTTCGAGCTATTTTTTCAAGCCCAAAAAAATGAGAAAATGAGATAGGAGAGAAGAAGCACGCCTTATTTAGGCTTGGATCTTCCTTCTAAACTACTAAATCAGTGTGATTTTTGAGTTGTTGGAAAGGAAGAGCGGTGGAGACCTCTCCGCCACTTTCAATTGTTGTTGGGAAGGCTTTCTCGGGCCATCACAACAACAAATAATGCCTTAGATAAGTCAAAAGAGGGGGACCGGTTCAGAACCGGGTCGACTCGATGGAAACCAACAGGTTCGCACCAAGTTTGAACGGAACTGCCAGACCATTTCGCACCAGTTTCGGCTGGTTCGGACCCTTGTTGGTACCAGTTCTGGCCGGTTCGGGGCAGCCGAAACCGAAGAAAATAGCGAACCGGCCCGGTTTTGCACCGGATCGGCTCGGCACTACCCAAATCGGGCGGTTCGGCCCAATTTGGCACACTATGCTCTAGCTAATATAATATTTTATGATAAATGGAGTCTAAATATGTGGTTTGGTTGATTGCATTTGCAGTTAAATGATGGTTCCATTTGGGCTATCATCCAAAAATCTAAGGAGTTTAGCTATCCAAATCCTCTCATACACGGTCTCCTTTGATGGAAGCAAGCGCAATTGATCAACCTTCTTCCTAATACACATCAAACAGAGGAACCACCTAAGACAGAGACTGAATGACTTAGCAAACGTGCACTATAATCCACAGCTCATATTCAAGTGCATCCATGAGGAGGTAGAGCTGAAATATGGTGACTTACTTCATAATGAGTTCATATACGATGACGAGCATCAAATGATAAGTTGCAAACAACAGCCTGAGCTTGATAAGCTAGGATCACCTCCTTGACTACTAGCGTCATAGCAAAAAAGGTTGGGTTAATGTACAGCAACTAGCAGAGTGGCACATGTCATGCTTACAACTAGCCGATGTGCAGCCATAGGAGTGAGCAACCTGTCGCGATCGCAAGGCTCTAGCTCAGACCTCCATCCAAAGATATATAAAGAGATACTAAGCAGGTCATCACGGCAACCAATCCAAATAAGGTAATAAGGTCAGTTAGGGTGGTGGGCCTAGTCAAGGCACCCAACAAAGCCAATCAAGCAAGGGAGGCAGGGAAAGAAGCAATTCGTCAAAGAAGTGGAAAGGAAAGAAAGCTGCAGATTGATTGAAGATGGTTGATGAGTAGCCCATTTACTCAAATTCCAAGACCACCAAACCATTTAACAATCGTTTGCATAGATCATCTCGTGATACGAGCAATGATGCACCTGGTGGCTAATGAGATAGCAATGGACATGGTGGGGGGGGGGGGTGCATAAAACTCGCAACCACAAGCGCCGGCTCCATTCACCAAGGAGTCTTGTTTCACTCATGCCACGCAGGAGCGGACCACAGCACATGATGTAAAGCCCACAACAATACGATAGCATACAAAAGACGGGCCCCTTTTGGTGGTTTAGTCCCAACATTGCTGCAACTGATGATATAGCACTTGCAGTAAGGTCTTTGAACCCGATGGTATGTCAGATCCTATTCCACACAGCTAGCGTACGACCCATATACATGTCCATAATCATCATACTCAAGTAGCTAACGCCCTCCACAATCTCAACCAGATTACAAGTCAAATTTCTTTGTCTTGATTTTCCCTTAGGTGGGATGCTCAGCCTAGTATCACACAGAGAATCAGTAACATGGTGGCTATCAAGGCGGCCTAGAGTATCATATGCAAGGTTGGGCACAATATCTAGGTTGGAGTCAAATCCAAAGCCACGTGAATGATATCCCAACATCTATGGACGGCATGGACAATCCACAAGGAACTAGACATTGGTATATATTTTGTAATTCGATTTGTTTGAACGTATTTTCAAGCTAAAAGCTATGCATTATCCCTTTTTATTTATTATAGTTGCATCCACCAAACAATCATATGGTCTGGGAACCACTATGAAATAAAATAACAATAAAACCTTAGAATCACATTTCAAAGATTCCTAATCCATAAAATAATCATAATTAAAAAAAATAGGAAAAAAATAAACATGTTCTAGGACATTGTCAATACGCTTTTTATAGTGAGTGTTAATACTCTATGACTTAGTACTGCACTCGTACCAAAAAAATCTAGCATCCAGTACCGAGATTTCAAGTCTTGTTTGGAACACATAATACAACATTATTCCTTTCATCTAATATTGATGAGTTACAAATTTGCAAATAAGAATAAAATTATAGCTGTATCATCATATAGAAAGCACTACACCAATATTATGTGCCCTGTTTCGTCAAGCATTATGCATAATCTCATATAGCAAATATAAAGCAGTTCTACAAGCGTAACAAAGTATGCTAACCAATAATCCAATATTTAAATCGAAGTAATATCACATATAAGCCAGAAGGAACTACAGAAGAACTCTACAATTCATAAGGACCTAACTCAAGACAAGAAGGCTATTGATAGTCAAGGAAAAAACAATGAATACTTGAAGATGAAAGCATTCTAAAGTAAATTAGGGGAAAAAAACAAAAAGTAAAAGAATCACTATATATGGAGAATTAGTGAAAACTCAAACATTGCTAAAAAAAATATTGACCTTATCCTTCCCATGGATATCAGCTTTGACAAGTTTTGAGTAATACTCAGTTTGTAGTTTACCGTCCTTCACATTCTCGACAAAATCGATATAAGCAACTCTAAGAGCTTCATTCCTAGCACCAAATAAAAAATTAACAAGATCAGCTCAATGCTTTAATTCTAATATATGCGGTTTTCCTCTTATAAACAGAAAGCCAAGATTCCATTGCATGAATAAAGGATGCAGCTATGCAAGACGATTAAATACAGCATACAAACCGCTGCATTAGTAATGCAATATCTGCAGCTTCTGGCTTTTGTTCTTCCTTCTGTTTGCCATAAATTTGACAAGTTACTACATATGTGAACTTCAAATCTGCCTGTGCACGAGCTTCAGGAGACAAGTCAAACCCTTGAGTTTCGGTTATATTACTCCCAGAAAGTGCAGCTTCTGGATCTGTTAGAACAAAGATATGGTGATTGAACATGCTAACATAAATTCAATAGAGAAAACATAGAGATGCACCAACCTTCCGAAGTAATCCTCTCCAAATAACTTTGGAGCATAAGAGCTTTTCTATAATACATCATCCCACGTACTGCATACAATGAAAGGAGAAGAGATTGATTTCAGATCAGCAAAATTCTCTTGCACTTACATATAAAATATAAGGATCAATGCTCTACGAAAACTGGAGACAAGGTGGGTTGCTCATTAACTTTAAATATGATAATTCTGAAATCTAAATAGGCTTTCCCGAATAGGCTTACAAATATATTATTTTCTTTATAAGAACAATGAAGATGCATGTGGTGGTTGATTGAACAGTTAAAGTGGTGCAATATATGCATGCAGCTTGTATTATTGACACGAATATATCTGCTTTATCATGTGTACTATGATATAGGCATCAGAGCACTTTGGAAAAACAAGAAGCTATTGTTGAAATGCATAAAATCATGCTATCATTGCACTTCATGTAAATTAATAAAACCTAGCAATTTTTCACTCTGATCATCAGCAATCAATACCAGGCAGGCTTCAGCAAATTTAGCATGTTCAATTGTTTAGTCATGAGTCAAGAAAAAAAAAAAGCAAACCAATTATTTAAATGTTGTAAAAACTACACAGCACTTGCATACAAAATATATAACAGATGAAAGGAATTTTAAGCACATATACATATCAGGTTCTGATGAACTATCTTCTCTCCAAGAGAAGTCACATCAGAAATTTTATCAAAGAGATGCTCTTCTAAGTGAATGAAGAAAATGTTATAAGTCAAATGTCTTCAACATCCATAGACATGGATGTTGATGCATTAACTCTAGCCAATCCTGATGTAAGTCATTTAAGTTCATGACATTTCCTAGATCAGTTAATTGGGGCTTATCCCAATGGTCACACCCCTCTCTTTAGCAACCAGAGTTTCTAGATTTGTGTTTTAATGCAACCCCAAGTATTTGGCCTCGGAAATTAAAGTGTAGGTGGGCCTGCACCACCCCCCCCCCCCCTCCCCGGCCAACATCTTAAAATCTTAAATACAAGTATATGGAGGAAAGGTAAAACCTCATTGAACAAAACTTGAAAGATTGTAGTTGTTGCTGCTGAATCCGAGACCGAGTTCGGAGTGCAACTCAAACGACCCTGAGATCAACTGGAGGCGAGCTAAGCAGGCTAGCCGAGGTGCGGCAAAGTGGATCTCCACTAAAGTGTTAACCTCGCCTTCGCCCATGCTAATGAAGAAGAAGATGAAGAAAAAGATGGAGAGGAAGACAAGAGAGCGAAGAAGAGAAGAAGACAAAAGGAGGAGGCCGAGCAGCCAAAGAACGGGTACCCACCGGAAACCAGAGAATGCGGAGGACGCCGAAGACGGAGACGAAGGGACTTCACCAGAGCACCACTCGGGAGCCTAGACACTTGAGCACTTAGGCATATGAGCAAATGAAGCAAGAAGCACATACTGAAGAGAGGGGCCACCCTTATATAGAGGCACAGACGGCCCTGATCAAGGCGTCAATTCGGCAACCCAGGCAGAACAAGCCACAAATCAACTCGGAATACGGCGCGGCGATTCACCAAGATTGCTGTAGTAATGATGCCTCGAAGAAAACCCTACAATGATGAGGCCTCGAGACACTCCAGATATGGCGACGCTTCGAGAAGCTTGATCGACGCATTTAATGCCCCTGACCAAGGTCTCGCCCTCGATCGAGCTAACGACTCGACTTCCGCCGCCCGGACTAGAGTGCAGTTCGGCCTCGAAAGTGGGGCGCAAGTAATGAAAAAAATATTGGACACCTCGACCATTGTCCAGACCATGGTCTACCGTACCGGTCCGTACCGGCCGGTACGGGCCGGTACGTACCGGTCCGGCCTGAGATCGGTACCGGATCAGCGTGGAATCTGGTACCGGTATTTTATTGTTGAAGGACCGGTACGGAACCGATTCGGACCGGTACGGAACCGATTCGGACCGGTACGGAACTGGTTCGTACCGGTCCGGGCCGCCACCGGTACGGCGGACCTTGGTCCAGACCAACCTCTTTGACCTCGGACATAAACCAGGGAGAATGACTTCAGCCCCGTCCGAAGAACCGATCAGTTGACGAGCCACGAGTCGAGGAGCCAAGTAGCCAAGAAAAACAATCAGTAGATGTCGACAAAGACTGACAATCCTAACAACCGACAGCTCTGGCAACTCGTAGTCGTGGCAGCACCATAACCTACGCCCGACAAACGCTGCATGCCGCCCACGCATGCTAACTCCTACGCTGTGACCATACTGTTAGCCATTACCTAGCCATCAGTGCACACCACATTAGCCTAGGTAACGACAAAACAGGCTCCCCCATAAGAAGGAGCAACCCCAGGGACCTCAGAAAGGCAGGTAATATACTATTCACAGAGAACGATACTCTACTAAAATTTCTTCCTTCCACACAGTTATCATTCTCTTCTGACTTAGGCATCGAAGGGTCCCCCGCCGAAAACTCTCCAGCAAGCGGACTTTTTGCAAACCACCTTTGGAGGAAATCCGCTTCTCTGCACCTCGGCCAGCCTGCTCAACTAGCCTCCAGCCGACCTCAAGTTTGTTCGAGCTGCACTCCGACCTCGATTCCGGAATTAGCAGCAACAATAGTCACAAAAACTATTTATAAACTAGGAGATTTAGAATATGGCTTGTAGTTAAGATTAACCATCTTTAGGACAGTACAATGCCCCCACTGCAAATGTACTAATGTAATTATGTCTTCATAACAGTGCAGGCCCTGTCAATAGTTGTGCAGAAACCTAGGAGACCAATAACAGAAATCATATCTAAATCTTTGATGATTGATGAAGCTTGCAAACCATAAGTCCAATTTATAAAATAATTTTAAAACATAAGCCTCAAAACCTTGAACAATGCTAAACATAAACTAGTCCATGCACAGGTAATCAATGAAACATGGACCTGGATACGAAATACAGATACGAAAAGATGCAGATATCCTGATATGGCAAATCTTGAAAAAGTAAGATATAATACAGCTATAATACCTCAAATAATACACACACGTGCACGCGTGTAAGGACATATATATGTAGGTATACATATATGTATAAACATATATATATATATATATATATATATCTGTGTGTGTATGTATATATTTTATACGTACTTACATGCATATATAAGAAAAGCATTCATAAAGCATAGTAGGCTATCAAAATAACATAGTTCATACTTTATAAGGCAGCATTTACTTTTAGAAGTTCATTGTTAGTCACTATCCCATAAACCATCCATACTTCATATTTTAAAATTAATATCAATAGACTACAAAATTAACCATCCAACTCACTTTTTGGAGGTAATGGGGAAGTATCTGAACTCTGAAGTGTATCCAAAAAGTATCGGCATGTTTGTCTTAATTTTGAAAAATAGAATAATTAACACAAATACGAACTGGTCTTCGAGAAGTAACCGGCATTTCGGCATCCGATATGGATACAACATAGACATGACATGTGACTTGAAGTACCCGTGCATCCTAGCTCGGAGGCCTAAGCCCCAAATTCCATTTCAACAAGATAGGATCACCAAATGCAAGGTAAAGGAATGCAATACTCACTCCAAGTACTAATTTTGATAATTGGATTATACTCACCATGCTATGTTCTACCAGCCCGAACCGGAAGGTACGGGGTATTCCGTACCGTACTAGATCGGTACCGGTACCCAGTACGAGTGGCGTACCAACACTCGGTATGTCAAAAAAATCATATACTGTATCGTACCAACACTGTGCTAATGTGGCACTGGTACGGGATCCGGTACTGAGACGGCGAACCTTGATTCTCACCAAATCTCGGTTGGTCGAGTGCTCTAGGTTGTTTATAGTGGAGTATACTCATGCACTCCACATGGTGGATTAGGGCAGCAGGATTGATTTGAGGTTGGTCAATCAGATACAATCAAAAGGATAAATACATGCAATATATGAAGATTAAAGACCAATTTTCTGCATAAACCCATAAAAGAGATAAGAATAATTTAAGGTCCAAATTCAGCCCACAGGACCATCAAACTCAAAACATAAATGTGCCATATTAAACATTATTCCCTTTCCTCTTCCCCTTTTTTCCCTTCCACGCTCTCCAGCCAATTCTCTTCTTAATATGTAGATCGAGCAAGCTAGTGAAATGGGCTCATGTCATCCATGGGACCAGTGTTGTCCATTGCCTCAGCCAATCAGAGTGAGAGAAGGCCGGTGAAGGAAAATGGGTTGTGTCACAGAAACCAGAATTCACCAGGCAAATTGGGCCTAGAGTCCAGGTTCAGACAACATGTCACCCACATAATCAACAATCCAAAAGCCTCATAAGCCCATGTAGTACATTAAAAGAATTGAATTGTTAAAACTTCCTCCAAATTTCCATACGAGGGTGACTTGAACCCATGAGCACTTGAAGACCAAGCCAGTTACCAAATAAAGACACTTAATCCTGAGACATATTTTGAGTAGAGCAATTTCAAAATAAAAACAAGTAGTTCTTAAACAAATTCAAATTATAATATATGAAAATAGTAATTTTATATTCAACTCATAAATAAAGCCTAATATAGTAATAAAATATAATTCGGATATTTTAGCTTAACCAGTCAAATGGTAGAAAATTTCAAACTTCCTTTATTATTCAACTTAATAAAAGTGGTAGCTCTAGTCTTAAGATTATCTGAAGCGGAAGCAATTGCAAGAGCAGACTCAATCATGGATACAAGGGTGCATGAATGTTTCCAGAGTAGGTTCAATGCCTTAGATGTTTCCTGCTACAACTCTCTACTCTTAAAGTTCTGATGGAAAAATATTTCACGGTTATTCATCTACCATTTTCATTTAAGTTACATTTTTTCAATTTTAAAGCAATATAGCTTTCCTTTGGGTTCAAATCTCATGTATCTCACTTCTCATTAGCATCATAAATCATGCAAGTTACCCAACTTAATGTGGTTTTAAAAAATACATATTTCAATGAAATCTATGGTGATCTATTTTGAATAATTTATGCATTTTAATGAGTATTCAGATTACTCCGATCTTCTTGATTTTTATATACATATTTTCATATATTTAATAGTTTAGGTATTTCTTTACATTTTCTTTTTCTAGCTTTGGCCCACTCTAGAATTTTCCTAAACTGATACCAAATCAAATTTATTATCCAGAAATCAATATCTCTATATGTTTAATCTGAAAGGTTTCATTAAGATGTGCACACTCAACAGCAAATAAGCAAGGAGGCCAAACATAGTTTTTCCTACAAAAATTTTAAAGATATTGTACAAACAAGGTTCCAAGTTATCCCTAGGGGGGTTTCTTCCCTCCCATATCAATTAAAAAAGGGTTCCAAGATATCCTTGTTACACAAGCTCTTCCACATAACTTTATGCTCTCGTACGTAAATTTCATTTCACCATTGTGCAATTTTGCATACTACCAATTTATGAACATGTAAAATCGTTGAAATTATAAAAGCATGAAAAGGAGACCAAGTTTCATTATATGTAACAAGAATATGAAAGAATATGTACATAGAGGCCCACTCATCAAATTTTGTTGGAGTAAAATGCATCCATACGACTACAGTTATATGTACATAAAGACAATTACTAGTAGGAAAAAGGTCAGACATACCAGTCCTTGCTAAGGTTTGCCCACGATATGAAGCCCAAACCCGAAGCTCTAAAATATCAGTTGCACTATTCAAAAGTTCAGTCTCTTGTGCATTTTCATCTCTGCCTATCCGAGATAGAAAGTTCTTCCACTCGTCTAAGCAAAAAAAAAAAAGAGCAACTCATATTATAATAGATAAAAATAAAAGGAAGTTCTATATTGGTAGTAAAAAATATGGAATCTAAACAGCTATAAAACTTTTGCAAACAAATCCCTATATTATGAAAAAAGATACTCCAATTTCTTGCAAGTATATAATAACCATGGTTTAAAAAACTGCGGAAACAGGACAATATGGGTCTCGGGACATCGAAACAACTGTACTAGTACCATACCGGGTGTACCAGTTTGTATGGATGCATATCATCCATACCAATGGCTTTCAATTTATTGAAGTAGACAATTTTGGTACGTGGTGTTAGTACTAGCATGGTGCCAGTGGAAAAACAGTACGAGGCTTGGCACAGGTATTTAAAACCTAGATATTAACTCAAACATAGGCATGCCAACAACACAAAAGCAAGGAAATATAAGTTAAAATCCTTTCTCAAGCAATGTAGTTTACCAAAATATGCTATCAATTCCTAAAGGTTACAAAATATGACCTCGCTACCGGATTTATGTAGCTAGGCAGACAAAAGGTATTCCTACATGTCCTCAATGTGCCTCCAGGAAGTAATAAAAAGCAAGCACCATTCACATCCTTCATGTGACATAGTTTGTTAAGGACAAACCTATGCTCCATTTGACCAAGAACAAAGCCAAAGGGTCGTAATGAGGAGTTCACAATGATATAATATCATTTACTTGATATTTATTATGTGTGTTGCATTGTCTTGTGGAAAGAGATCAAGAATCTCCATCAAGAGAAACCCAAATCCAACAATATCAGTATAATAATTAACATCTAGATGGAGTCGAAAAAGATATTTTGCATGGACAAATATCTATGACCTAAAGGGGAGGACCCATGTAAGCATAAAAGATTTGTTTTATCATGAAATGGATATCTCGGTATCTTTTCTTTCTGTATTTTTCTGACTCATATTTATGAGACGATAAAATATGACAAAAGCTATACAACCACGAGGATTTAATCAAGCAAAGCTCTCAAGCTAAACTCAAAGGTTCTCTGAGTAAGAACCGTTTGATGATCACTTATTCAATGAATGGATGTAATGACTCAACAAAATCTAGAGAAACATTTGTCCTTTGTTCAAACTGAAAGAAATCGTTCTTTCAATAAATCCGAAGATGGATGTCTGGGGGAACCGATGAAATAGATTAGAACAAATACTGAGACAAACTTCAATGAAGGGTTAAGAGTTCAAACCTAGATGAAATAGTTTGATTTAAAGAAAAGATGAAGGATTTAGATAAGTCATGAAAAAAATTTAATTATTATAAGAAGACCAATTGAATTTCTCTTTTGATCAACAACATTACAAAGTTGAAGCCCCTTTAACAAAAACTAAAAAGACCTAATAAATGACACAATAAACAATAAGGGTGATCCATGCTCACAATTACGAAGAAACACCATAAGAACAATATGCATTTAACATATATCCAGTTCTGCTAGCTTACCTAAATATTTCTCAATACAATCATTTGTTTGAAAGTATTATAATCATAAGAAAGAAATCATCATTAAGATAACATAAATTTTCAAACTAGGTGTTTGCAACTTTTCACAAGTTGCTCAACAATCAAGAGGATAAGATCCGTTCCTTTTTCTTTGAATGCGAAAACAGCTATTTGACAACATATAGCAAATGGAGTATCATCCATTCAGTGTTTCCTTATCATTAACACCGGATTCTAAGAAAATTCACATTGCTTCATTATGTTCCAATCTGCTCGGCATACCATAGCTACTATGCCCGCACATTTCCAAGAAAATCCCACAACTATATAAATTAGCATTACACTCAACACAGTTGAAATAGACCTTTCATTAGACTCATTACTATACATATCAATAAAACCAAACCATAGAGGGGTTCATGGTTCCAAGGAGAAGGTGAGGGAAAAAGACACTTAGAGCAGCATTGCAACGATTGCACTTGCAAGAAAAAATGTGGAAAATCTTATGCAGGCATCAAGTGTAACCCTTAGTGGAAACCATCCAATACAAAGGACTTAAGGTGACCGCCTTACAGTCAGATTCTTACAACCAGAGACAATTGCCTCATGTCTCGCATGTGTGATAACTAGTCATGAGTGACACCCAAAGACTTACAAAGAAGACCCAGTACATAACTAGAACCCCATACAAGTACGATCCTATTACAATATCAGTATGTTCGGTACAGAGGTTGTTCGGCATATCGACACTCGGTACGCCCTCCATACCACGTATCGTTTCAGCACCGGAATGGTATGGTACACCCAATATGCACCAATACCAACCAGTAGGGATACCATGACTAGCAAAGTAATAGCTATTAAAATGGTGATATAGCGGTTCTTTTTTTTTTTTGTTGTCATCAGTCAACGATATCAAAGAAATAAGGACTTAAGGGGAAAAACAACAATAGTGAATGAAAAACTAAATGGACACTGGCAGGATTGGAAGTTATTTAATGCAAATATAGAATTGGCAAACCAGATCATTAAAAAAGCTGAAAACATCTTTTCTTCCTGTGAAAATTCGTACATTATGAGAACCAAAAATTATGCTTAATTACGTATTCACATGTTCATAACAACAAAAGAAAAGGGAAAAGACCTGGAAAAATCTTTTGGAGGTAAAACAGAATGGATATCCCATCCTCATTCTTCTTCTGGAGTTCAGCCAAGCTATAAAGCACAATCTCAGAGTAATATGGAGTAAAGACACTGCAATGGAAGAAAAGAGAAGAAAAGAAAGGAATAAGAATCAAGACTTCATTAACAATAAGAAACTAAAATAGGCATAAAATAATAAGATATCAGTAATATTTGTATTTCACCTGAATGATACCATTTCAGAAACTGGCCTGGCTGGAGGCATTCGCATAAATAGAGAGTTTGTGAAGAACTCTAGCCTACGCCCAGCCTCCAAGTTTTTCGGGATACTTGCAGCAGATTCCTTGATGGTCAACAGTGAATGCAATCTGTCGACCAATGCTTTCTGCATTCATATTATTTAAATGTTAAAAAGCTGAAATAATATTATAATGTTAATCTAGATGAAAGATGATAACAGCATTATTGGCTATAGACATGTCAAAGCCTAAGGTGAATTCAACAATTTAGAAAATACCAATTCAGGGTCCTTGGGCCACCTTATATTGTTGAAGAGGCGACCTTCACCTCTTGCTTTATTTATCTGACTCCAGGCATCAATGTTACCACTTGAAAAGAGAAGAATTAAGCAGTTAGACCCAAAAAAAAAAAAGAAACAAAAAAATATTTGGTTAAGCACAAGTATAAAAAAGTTTGAACCACACCTCATATCAAGAGTTAAAAAATCATGACGAATCACATCCTCAAGGTCTTGCAAAGCCTTGACAGCACCTTTCGTCAATTCAAGTGACTCATCCTTTTTCTAATAACCAAAACATAAGCAATTAAACTTGCAATAACTGTGTTATGAAGGATTGCAGCAATTAAACCAATCAAAGTATCAAACACATTTGTTACACAACATCGTAATAAAATCATCTACAGGAAACATTCCAAAGAGAAACAAACAAGGAAAAGAATATTTCTATTGCACAAACATAGAAGAATCTGCTAAGAAAAAAGCGTGGATGACTTCATATAACCATGCCTCGCAACAAAGATAAGAATCTACTATTTTTTAGTTTGAACAAGAGCTTTTTTTAAACAATTTATATAAAACCAATGCACCAGAGAAGAAACCCTAGTTTTGTACAATATGATGATGATAGCCTAATACAAATTAAAGAGCAGAAATGTAAACAAGGATTTGCCAACAATATATGTCGTTCAGCTACAACAATTTAACTCAGTCATTAAAAACAGAAACTAGTAATAGAAGGACCATCAAGAAACAGCTTAAGAAGTTTTTAGATAATAGTGAGCACCACCTCTGTGACAAATAATTGAATCTGTTCTTCTGTATTTTGAATTTCATTACACAGCACAATTACCTGACTCCACCTCACAAAATGTAGTAAAATATCAAGCTCCCACATCAAGGAAACAAAGCTTTTTTTTCAGATACTAAACTGCTTAGGTATCACATCAGCATCCACCACCTTTTCCACAAAAAGAGGCACAGCAATGGAGCACAGAACCACCAATTAGAAGATTGAAAATATTGAGCAGACTTTTTACAAGAGGCTGTAAGCCTGACAGACCCACCAATTAGAAGATTGAAAACATTGAGCGGACTTTTTACAAGAGGCTGTCAGCCAGACACTACTACTTCACCAAAGACTAGTGCCAGAGTTCTGGCCATGGGCAACTGAGAGACTTGCAATCAAACTGAGAATACTAATTGGTAGGTGTAGAATAATTCTGACTGATTTTTCGAATTTACCATATGCCTAAACAAAATCTGTAAGCATAAGCAACTGAACTGTTGGCTCTATCCATGATATCCATGTCCTTTTCAATAGTAACATCAGGTTGCGTAGGCCATGGATAGACAACATCCAATGATAATTGTCGTACTCACACCATAACAGAGCATTCTGTAATTGCAAGAAAATGACAAGATTTCATAATCAAGTACTAATAAGCAGAGTGGCCATCCTCACCAGCACGCCAGTCAATGCAGTGATTCTTGAAAATACAAGTGGCAGTTTGCTCAGCTGAAGGTTGGTCAGAAAAATTTTTTTCTTTATACTTTCCTTGATAGCATCATCTACCCTCTCCACCCTGTTTTCAATTCCAACTAAGATGACAACTTAGAAAATATGGAAATAGAAGAAAGAAAGAAAGAAAGAAAACATACTTACCACATCCATCCTTCCTTCTCCAGTATAGATATTAATATAACCTTAATACTGTGATAGCACTCCTCAACTGCATATTTCATGTATTCATCCCTAGAAATTCTGAACCAGAGCTCATCCTGTGAATCCTTACACTCAAGTGCAATATCTCTGGCAAGAAATATCTGATCAAATCAAGCACATCATCAACAAAAGTTAGATGAAAGAGAAAAAGAACAATTTACTCCTAATCTTTAATTCAAATTAGAAACACATATCAACAAAACTGGAAACATTCAATCTGACCTACCTTGCTAACAAGCAAAAATAGGGGCCACTGGACCATTGGAAGAATCCCAGAATTTTTGGGCATAACAAGTAAATCCATCTCTCTGCGCACACATAGAAACAAAATTTTTCAGGTAACATCAGATGGAAAATAACAACAACAGGAAAGTATAAGCACTGGTTTAAAATTAGCTGATACTTACAAATTAGTAATATAATCCTCTTCTCGTAATTTTTTTATAATCTCATTCCAGAAGGGAGCAAATCTAGCAGCATCAAACTTATTCAACTCTGCTTCCTTCGATTAGTAATTTTCAAAAGGTTAATGACAGGAACTACTCCTTTCAGATGTTAAAAACTAGAATACAACCAAATAGCAGAAAATTGAAAAAGCCACCTCTCCTATTTCAGAAGAAAATACAGAAAAAAGATCTTTCAAAATAGTGACAAGCTATCTAAAGACAGCACAGTGTGTGCCCAACATGTGGAATTTAAGCCCATCAAAAGTACTTAACAAGTTACATAATACAAGAATCAAGTCAAGCCAATAGTCAAACCAGATATTAGAGAATAGCTGAATTATAAATCACTAGAAAACAATGAAGGGCCACTTATGGCAGCTACATTGATAAAAACCAGAACATCTTGATAACCTTGCAGCAAGATCAGAAACTAAAAACATGGAAATGATCAGCAGGACATTATAAGAGGAAAGCCAGATGGAATAGTGAGGAAGGAAAAAGACAAGAAAACCGGACGAAGCAGGGGAATGGAATTACCAAGATGAAGATTTCAAGTCTTGTAATTGTTTGACGTTGTTACCTTCAAGAGGAAGAGCAAAAGCAGAAAACGAGTCCCAATATTCACCACACAAAGAGGGACCTCATAAGAATAGATGAAGAAGACACAAAAGTAAAACCTAAAAGAACACCATGGTGAGAAAGCATAACAAAATACAGGAGAAGGGGTCCGGCAACTCCCTTCCATCATCTTAATAGTCTCCCACAAGGTCCGCCAAACCAAGCCGAACTGCCCGGTTCAGCCCATACCGAGCCAACCCAGTGGGGGACTAGGTCAGTTCACCTGTTTTTTTCGAAACCGACTCCGAACTGGCCGGAACCAGTCCCGACCAATAGGAGCAAGTCGGAACCGGTCCTGAACCGTCCAGACTCAGTCCGAACCGGCCGGTTCCGTGCGAAATCAGTGCGAGTCCGACCGGTTCCGAACCAGCCCCCTCCCCCTCTTTCTTTTGTTTTAAAGACTGGTTGGAAAGACTTGAGAAACTCGGCTCCATGCGCAACCGGTGCGAAAGTCAGACCAGTTCCGAACTCGCCCCCTATTTCTTTTGTTTTAAAGACTGGTTGGAAAGGCCCGAAAAACTTCTCAGGCCTTCCCAAGCTATCTCGGGCCATCCCAACCTATCCGAATACCCCCTTCATCATGGCGAAAAATATGCTGATTTAGCACAATTGAAAAAGGATCCAACCCTAAATTAGGTATGCCTCCTCTCCCTTGTCTCATTTTCTCTCCTTTTTTTGGACGCCAAAAAATACTTTGAAATTTGCAAAATAAGGAGAAATTATGCCAAAAATTTTTATTTTGGCATGATTTTATGATATGTCGTAAATCTATAGATGATCTACAAGATGACATAAAAATTTTAATTTTTAAATTATATATAATTTTTAAAAATTAAAAATATATTTTTGGATTAAAAAGGAAAATAAAAAAAATTCAAAAAAAATTAAAATCAAAAGCATATTTAGGAGCATGCAAACTACTCTCCAGCTAAATTTGGCATTTATTTATTCAACTTTTGATATGATCATGCACATAGTGGCCTAGGCCTAAATTTGAAAAAAATTGAGAAATAAGTAGCCTTTGATGCATGCCCATGAGCCTAAAAAAATATATGTAACATCTTTTGTAGGATTCTACAAAGATCTGAACTAAAATTAATTTTTTCAAATATTTATATTTAAAAAGTATTTGTTAATTTCAAAAATAACTAAAAATAAATAATTAATACCAAAAATTATGATAAATTAGTAGCACGTAATACATATTTCAGAAGTATTTTCTAAACTAAAAACATACTTTTCCAAATTTAAGGCATTTAAATATATTTTAAATTTAAATATATTTTTAAATTTAAAAATTATTAAAATATATAAATGATAGTTTTGATGATCATAGATCTAGTGGCCAGAAAGAAAGTGGAGAACATAAGACAACCGTTTATGAGATAGCTGCAACCGCCAGGTGGTCTTCGATTCACCGGTGAGTCCTAGTTTACACATTATAGAGACCACGGTGCACGATCTGATAGAGCCCACAAGAATACGATTACATATAGAAAACGGGCTCCTCGAGATCATTCAGGACACGATGCAGCTGCTGATGACTTCACACAAGGAGTAAGATCTATAGACATCAGCTTTTAAGTCGTATACTAGACCCTATTACCCGCAACCACAAGCATCCTATAATTCATACGGATATGGATATGGATATGGATATGGATATGGTGCGTCTGAGGCGTTGTCTTCTGATAGCTACTACCCTACGCAGCCTGGAGCATCTTACGGGTCAGATTTCGCTATCGCATCTTCGATTGAACCTTCCAAAGTCGTATATCAGTCAGAGAATACCTCTTAAAGCCAGAGCTTTAGTAAGAGATCCGAGAGTGCTTATAACTCAAAGCGTGTTACTTATGAAATGAACATACAAGACTACAACGCCACTTGGCTAGAGCAGTGGGTTGATGTGCCTTCTGACTATGTTAATGATCTAGATATCTAAGAGAGGCATCGCCACTCGACAAGATTTTAGATATCGGTATGTATGTTGTACTTTAAATATATATGTAATTGATTGTATTAATTTATATTTTCCACCTCACTAGTTGATTTTAGGATATTTCAAGTTGCTTCTTGTAGCATGCAACATCTCACTAACCATTTTATGTTTTGTATCACTTCAAAACAACAAGATGCATCATTTAAGTTAAATCGGAATCTTAGAAACATCAAAAAAAAATCCAATTATACTTAAAATTATTGAAAAAGTTGAAAAAATTAATTACCGATTAATCAAAAATTGAAAAACTTAAAAAAAAGGGGCATGCCGGTTCCGACCATATGTCGGTATGGTACCAAACCGGTACCATACCGACCCGCCTACCAATCGGTATGGATCCAAGTACCGGTTCAGCGGACTTTGGTCTCCAAATTTGTTCAGTTAGAATAGATTCTCAAGTCATTTTCCTATACTTTTGTTCTTTTTTAATTTATTGAAGAGCTGAGAGGTCTGAGACATGAAGTTTCTGTTGTTTAGGGTTCAAGATCATCAACGAGGCCAATACAACTTATCGATCCTAGGCACGGAATTGCGCGGGGCAACGAATCGCGACAACTTATCGATCCTAGGCACGGAACTGCGCGGGGCAACGAATCACGCGCCCGCGCCTCTGCGGGCGCTCTGCCCGAGGAGCGCGTGGCCGAAAGGGCCACACAAGCTTTCGCACCGCAAAAAAAAAACGTACAGGTGCGAACCGACAGGTACACGATCGGTACCAACCGCTGGAACCGGCCGGTACCGGTCGAGATCGGCCCGAAAACCGCTAGAACCGGTTTCCACGCTGTCCGGATACCGGTTTCAAGAAGCACCAGTCCGTACCGAGCCGAACAGGCCAGTACGGTCTGGTTCGGCAAGCCATGGTTCAGGCAATACAGTAAGAACCAAGGTCGGCAGAGCCGTCCCGAACCGGGCAGTTCCGACCGTTCCGAGCCGTTGCCGTAGCCGAAGGAGAAGGAAAGAGAGCGAGCAAGGGAGGGAGGAAGAGGAAGAGGTCGGGATGCCAATGAAAGGCCGGCGGAGGGCATGGCTGGTTGCCCTATTTCGAATCCGCCGGCCTCCGCCGGCCCTTCTCTCTCTCTTCCTCTCTCTCACGGTACCATGCCCTCGTCCGTACAGGCTCAGCACAGCCTGTACCGGCTCGGCACGGCCCGTATCAACTCATGCCACCAGAGAACCGATACGATGCTCGGTACCGATTCCTCCGATCTTGATAAGAATCTTACATGCTTTTTCATGTTATCATATGGTCTTTGTAACGAATTTTAAGTTTATTGGTGTCACTAGCTGGCAAATAGTGTTGCGCAATGCATGGCTTAAAGTGCCGACTTTTTCCAAGTAGCACGTACTATGCCAAGCCTATACCAAGATTTCGCACTAGGTCAACAGTAAGCAGCAAGCAAGCCACTTGGTATCGCGAGTGGCAGTTCAGCATACATCAATTGGTATTGCTTAATACTGTGTGGAAAGGGTTTTGTACTACTTTTTGTGTTTCTTTTGATTTTTCAGCATACAATGGCACAAATGCGGGACAGGGCACATGCCTTGCAGCCCCATGACTAGTGCACCCATGCCAACATTCATAAATCCTTGGCATAATGCCAAATTTTATATAGGTACCTAACACCAAGGTTTTAAATCCGTAGGACGGGACTGTCCTAGTTTGGGCATGGAGCGAGGCACCCCGCCATCCCGTTCCATTCCGACACTTAGGATAGGGGATGTCCGAAGACGTGACACTTGGGATAGGGGATGTCCGAAGACGTGACACTTGGGATAGGAGATGTCCGAAGACGTGCCGATGGAGCGCCGAGACGATGGCGAGACGGTCCTATCTCGACACTCGGGACAGTACCCATCCCAGGATCCCACAGGACATCCCATCCAGATTTGAGACCATGCCTAAAACTATACATTGCACATATTCTGCAGCTACCTACAAAAATATCTAAGAAAACTTGGATCCTAAAACCATGTCAAAATTTTTGTTTATGTTTTTAGATTATGTTTCTACATAAGCACAAACAGATCTATGTAGCAATTAAACTTAGTACTCAAAGAATATATAATTATACATATCTTGGCATCCCAATTGCAAATCTTTCCGTGGAATGACATAACTTTCGGCAAAAATGTGCCGAGTGCCAGCATAATCCACAGATTCATCTCCTAAATCCGGTCTTCTTAACCTTAAATCCTATTATGCTACAATGTATTATGCCAATTGATTTCCATGCATAGATTAAAAACATTTCCTTGTCCAAACAAAGTGGTCAGCCATGTAGCTAATGTGGTGGGATGAAAACTAGAGTGGATGGCATTGTGCACCAGAGTATTTCAAAAGCATGTTGAGACAAGTATTTAGACAAAAGTAATTAGAGACATAATTAGCATGAGAGCGCTTGTGCATAAACTAGTTACTCAAGGAGATGTCTCTTTTTATCCAGTAATTGAAAAGCAATACTTTTCAATGAACCAAGAATCAAACAACCAAAAAATCAAGGATCTTGCAAAATGGGATCTACTATCCAAAGATTCAACATTTGGCAAAACATCCACAAAAAAATATAGTTGGAGACCAAGGTTCGCTATATTGGTACCGGACCCCGTACCGATACCACACTAGCATAGTGTCGATATCACTCGATACGGTACGAAATTTTTTTTGACGTACCGAGGGACGGTACAGCACCGGTACCGATACCGATACCGAACCGATACGTTACGTTTGGTACCATCCGATTCGGTACAGTACGGCATACCATGTTGGAGACACAAGGTGAAATCCTACAATATATGTGACAAAAATCCCAACAATATGAAGATCAAAATTCATGAAACGATCAGTCATTGAAGTTTTGTATAGTGGGACCTACCCATGGTTTGCTGAACCGGCCCGCACCTCCAGTTCAGCATGTACCGTACCGGTACCGGCGCCAACCAGTACGGTTCAACCGTGGAAAATTGTTTCGGAACCAATCGGTTCCCGCCGTGTACCGGTACTAACCGGACCGATTCACACCGGCCCGCATGCGCAAGCGCGGTTCCCCGCGCTGGGCAGTGCGCCCGCGTGGGTGCTGAGCAGAGCGCCCGCGTGGGTGCGAGCGGGGAACCGCGCTTGGCCGCGATTCCCCATGCGAGGCATTTAATGCCACTGTGGCATTTAACGCGGTGGGCGTGAATCTGCGTGTGCTACACGCTTCGCGGAATTTTTTTCGCGAGCGCACTACCAGTTCGGTACCGATTCATACCGGTCCGATAGGCGACCAGTACGCATATCGGTACCGGTACAGTGTGCCTTGAACCTACCACAAGAAGTCAGGAACTGATTAAAGGACTAGATGATTAAGAGCTAGGATATCTAGTGCAACAATATGTTGCATGACCTAGGTATCAAGCCAACTACAAAGCGCGGCCCGGTGGATTGAGGCACCCACCATTGCAGTGTTTGAGGTGGGTCAGATGTGCACGACCTTACCCCCGCGTGTCGATAAATTGTTTCCATATTTTGAACCCTGCGACCTCCAGGTCCCAATGCAGCAACCTTACAGTTACGTCAAGGCTCATCCTCTAGGTATTAAACCAACTATAAGAATAAAAATCCAATATAATGACTTAATCATATGTCACATGACTTATTGCGGATTCGGATCAGCCAACAGTGAGATCTGATGGTCTGATAAGCGATGCAATTTTCTCTCCATCATCAAATCGTGGCACCCTAATATAGTAAAACATAAAGATCTACAATACATGGGTGTTAGAATTACGTGCATTTCTAGGAGAAAAATGCATCTAAACCCTAAATATTTGGATACACAGACTCGGCCAAAAAGGGTCCAGACTCCAGAAATTAGGAGAGACTATATGGGCGCTTGGTGCATGAAACAGTGCTGTCAAACAGAGTCACAAAGACAACAACACAATCAAGATAAACAAGTTACATCTAGATAGCGATGAAAGCTAATTGAATTAGAATTAAAAGGCGACGTGATGAGACTTTTCTCTTTGTATAAATAAACCACAGAAGGCCATTTTTGAATACCCATTGTTTTCTAAAGCATTCACTCAGGGCATATCACATATGCAGTATTTAAAGGCACAAAAGGCATGGTCGATGGAGAGCCTAACTTTTCAGGAAACACATAATTCTAGGACATATATGGCATTTAGAAATTCTCAGGGCAAGCTGACAAGAAAAAGTTATTAAGAAGTATGGAGTATAGTTGGTATTGAGCAATTATGGCATGGAATCAAGTACCAAGAAAGAATATTCCCTTCTCACTTTTTTTATAGGCAATAGGAAATAAAGTGAAAAGTCAATTAACTGTTGGAGTGCAGCCCATATTTGTTTATAAAGGGCAAGCTCCCTTTTGTAACCTGGCAAGTGGCAATTGCAGTATATAGGTAATGATGTACAGATATTGATACTTGTCCAAGACCCATACTAATGCTATGTAAAGAGCACAAAGCAACATACCAAACATTCAACACTTTGCTACTCAATCATTTGCCCATGAGAGTTAATGAAAAACATGATAAGTAAAAATACAAATAATATGTTTGATACACTAAGGAAGTAAGGAACATAAAGACATGTATAACTTTTGAATTCTCGTGTCAACAATGATGCACCAAATAATGAAGGAATGGTGCTGAGTTAACAAATGGCAAACTGGATGAGAATAACCCACAAAAAGATCGTATGTACCAGAGAGAGATCCTTTTTTAATAAGATGAACAGGAAAGCAGCTCATAATCAGACAGAAGATCATAACTTTAACCAAAAAACTTGATCATATCTATAGCTGATAATTGGCATACAAAATATAAGTTTTTATTACAGGCTTACAATGAAAAACACAACAACAACCAAAATTAGATGATTGAAAAAACATGGACTTCCAAATTTTTTCTTTACCTGACCAGAGGAACGTAGCAGCCTCCTGTGAAAAGAATCAGACTAACATTCAGAGAAAATTAGAAGAAATAAAAGAATGATAAAGTGAAACCTCAAACATTTAATACCTTTTGGGAAGACCAACATGAAGTTTGTCCATAAATGCTTCAGGAAACTTCTCAAAAAGTTTGTGGACAGCTTTCACAGATCTAATCTGAAGAATAGACCAGGTTGGGAAAAACAATGCAATTGAGCGGAGATCAGTCCAGTCTAAGAGGCAGGACAAAAACTTTAAAAAAAATCACATCAAGAAATAATGCCCGCTAAATTGATCTGCTAACCAGATCATCAGTATATTGGAATTATTTTCAAAAAAAAGTAAGGTATCAGGACCATGAGATTAACCTTAATGAAAATGGATGTGCATGCATGTTGGATGTTCTCTTAAGCATAATTTCACACTTCAAGACCAAATCAAATGAATAATTACAATGAATCACAACAAATTTGTGCTTAAATATGCGCATGAAAAGGAGATCAAAACACAAGGACAGGAAGTAAGGTACTTGGTATCGCTAAACTCAGAACCACTACATGTACCTCTCCTCAAGTCTAGAGGAACTCATGGGCTCAAATCAGGTTGAAGTGCTACAGAACTTCTGTATTATTACATGCGAAACTGTTAGAGGCAATTCTCACATGGCATGGATAGAGCTGGGGCTCATGAACCATTTGCTTTCTAACTTGGGAGGTCATCAGGTTTTAAAGAATAAAATGCTTGACAGAAATTTCCAGTTAAAATAATTATATGTATAATTTCATATTTAAATAGATATACCTCCCCCAAGCGATCTCGAGCCCCAAGTAAGAACCCATAGACAGCCGAAAATATGGTGTAGAACACATAAATATCCAAAAGGTAAATCTGCAAAATAGATTTACATTATAATCTGCAATGTAAGGAATAGAAAGTTGGGGGGAGATGTTGAGGAAGACTCACTGAAACAACTGGTGCCCATAAACTAAGAACTGTCAGTGCATTATGGTTATCTGCAGCCAACAGAACCAATTAAAGAATACATCATAATAGATCAACTAAATCAATAAAAACACAAATTGTAACAATACCATTCCGCATATTCAAAGGTAATTAAGGAATCAGATCATAACGAAGGTAGCAAAATAACTTTAAAATCAGATAAATGTCTCAAAACATAAAGATGAAAGCACCTTCTTGTAACAACACTATCATGTTATACTAGAATAACCTCCCACACAAGTTTCATAAATGATAAACAACTAAAAGTAATGCTTCAACGATGTAGTGAACACTGAGAACATAAAGGATCGCATTTACAAGATATATATGGGATAGAGATTTTGTAACTGAAGGAAAAAAGAGGCAACAGCAGAAAATCTATAGATGCTTCAATCTAAAATGAAAAAACCATTGCAGCACGCAATGCAAATAACCTAGTCAAGGAAAAGCTGAATTCAAGAATTGCATTAAGTTCATCATATCCATGCCAACCTTCACAAAGTACCCAAATAACTCATCAGACATGAGCAGCAAATATTTGATAATCACCTACTTACAGGGATCTCTAATATGAGATACAATCAAAGTTTTACGTGCCAACCACGGTCGGAGAAACTGGTACCGCGCACCATACCGGTTCTCCAGCGGAACGAGTCGGTACGGGCCGTGTCGGGCCCGTACTGAGAGAAAACCGCCAGAACCGGAGAAGAGAAAGAGAGAGTGAGCGGGGGAGGTAGGGAGGGAGAAGAAGCGGTGGCAGACACCAACGGAGGGCCATGGCGGCGGCGAAAGAAATAGGGGCCGCGCCCTCCCCCCCGCCCCGCCCCGTCCCGCGGCTCTCTGTCGCCGCTCGTTCTCCCTCCCCCGCTCGCTCTCTTTCTCTTTTCCTTCTTCGGCTCCGGCAGCAAGCCGTTTTCAATGGTGGAACCATACCGGTGAGCCACTAGTATGGCTTGGAATGGGCGGAACCGGCCAGTTCAGCTCGATTCCGCATTCCATGGTGCCAACCCATATTAGCTTTCTTTTTTTTGACTGTTGAATTTGGAGTTCATGAACTCAAAAGGGAATGCTTCCTTATTTCATGTAATATCTTAAGTAAACAAAATTAAAAGGAAAGAAAAGGCCATTTACTTCATTGCATCTAAATAAGTTTGCTCATCACCTGTTTGTCGACAAAATTCTAAATGTAGAGACCTAGACTTAACATATGTAACCCAACAACCATCTAAATCTTCACTTCAACTGATCTTACCAACCAGCCTACTTAGGTGGTGGAGGAACCAACCTAGTGAAGTAGGCTTGACATAAACCTGAATTGCCTCACCTTGCCAACAAACAAAGGATAGGAGGGTAACACAAGGGAGAAAGGGAATAGGAAATCTTATCTAGAAAAATAGGACGATGATGACGACGACGATGACAACGACGACGACAACGACAATCAAGGGAAATTCGGACAAGATTCTTCCTGGTTTCTTTTGCAAGAACTTTAAGTAGCTTCTGTGTGTTTCCTGAATTTACGCTTTTAAGTTTTCTAATCAATCTCAAGCTTGTATTTCATTTCTCAATAATTAGGCCCTCTTTCATATTGAGTTTGGAGGGCCAAAAATTGATTTGATGACTTTGAGGTGCTTGGTAGACATTTTGAAACAACTTTCTACCCCCTCCAAAAGCTAAAAAAAAGTCTACTAGAGCAACGTAATGAAATATAAGACGAAAATTCTGAAAAGAGAAAAATGCCCATATTAATTCTACATTACATAACAAAACATAATGTAATGCAATGTAATATAATGGTAATGTAATATAATAATATATTATTATAATATTGTATCATCTAATATTATTATAATGAAATAATATAATACAATATAACAATATTATTATGTCATATAATATAATTATATAATATAAAATCATATAATAATATGATATTACATAATATAATATAACATCATAAGATTTATATAATATAATTATTTTGCAAGGCATTGCATAGTATTATATTATAACAAAAATAACAATATCATTATAATGAGATAAACTTGGCTACAACAAAGTGAATCTTTACAAGGATTCAGTTAGGTCTAGATCTGATGATGGGGTCCCACATCAATCATTCAACCCATTAGATGTATCTACTACCTTTAAACTATTTACACAGCAAAATCATGTGATTTGAAAATCCCCAGCCTATGCATCAAATAGTCAAAATATTAGACAATTTGAATAACATGAAACAATAAATCTATTTTTTACCACTCAATACAAAGGCTAGAAGTCTCCAAATCAAATAATTTTTTATATGTAAGCAGTTTAGAAGTAGTATGTGAGGCCTGGCCCATTGGCCAGTCTATTACTAAGATGGCCTAGCTCCCCTAAGGCATGCATTATCCAAGTCAAAAGAGGAGACCGACTCCGGTTTTTCCTCGACTCCGCCAGAGGCTAAGAAACCCTAGCCCCCATCACTAATGAATCCCCGCTTCCACCCCTTTAGTGCACCACCGGTCCTCTCTCTCTCTCTCTCCTCTCTCTTCTCTACTCTTAGAAAACACTTAGCTTGTGCCGCCTTCCTCGAGAACTCGTCGAACCGAGGTGCCACTATTAGCCACACTAAGACCCTCTCTCCTTCCTATACATTTAACATCCATCGACCTGATTTCATCGTGAAATAGCCAAATCTCACATAGATTGCCATCTCTAATTTAACGATAGCCACCTCCCCTATTTTCATGACCATAAAACCCCTTCAATCACTAGATGAGCCCCACCTTCACTACCCTTCATGACCAGGCATTGGGACCCAGTCAACGACAAGCAAGACGAGACTCAATCGACGCCAAGCCCCCTTTGATCCTATATTTTCAGTCGAGCTGCTTTCCTTTCTTCTCTTTCTCGTTCCCCCGCTACCACCACTATCACTAGCCTTGGGCCTTCTAACTGTGACCCACCACCACCAAACTCCGCCACCCTTTTTCTCTCCCTCTTTCCCACCCTCGATTAAACCTCATGAAGACCCCTTCCCCTCTTTGTTTTCTTCTCTCTCTATTTCTCTTTTTCTCTCTCTTTCTCTCCCTAGGCCTCTACGTGGACCTCAGTAGAGGCCCCTTTCTCTATACTCTTTTCTGTGTTGCTCGATCGATCATAGTAAAGGGATTTGAATCAATCTTGCAACCGCCCATCGTGTCAACCTCCACCCCGGCCTTTGCCAAGCATCTTTGGACCCAACAATTAATAGCTCCTTGTCATACTATCTTTGCCCTGAACAAACTCCCATTTTGTGATTTGACCACTTAAGAGTTACCTAGATTACACCGATCCAGGTTGTTGGACGCCGCCACCTAGCCGGCCTTATCCATTCGACATCTCTTCCTACTATTTTTCATCATTACCCCTATTCCCTCTGTAGATCACCTCAAGTTGTTCGTCTTGATTCTATGTAGGGGTGCAATCATCCAGACAAGAGAAGTCCAACAAGGGTTTTACACTCTAATCCTTAAATCGAGGTAAAATCTTAACCATTTTATTTATTTAATTTTGATAATTGTATGGGTCAGGGTAAGGTAAGAAAATCTAGGGTTAGAGGTAGTAGGGGCATCAAGATATAGAATTAGAAAATCAGTAAATAATTAATTAAATTAATATTGCATATGGTTGGTCAACTTCCATACAAGCTAAGGATCATGTTGTTGTCGGTAATTATCATGTTCGTCTAGATCCTAGGTGTATCGAAGACTTTGAGTTTTATTTTAAAATTTATGATGGCCAAATCTTGATATTAGGTTCTAAAGGAAATTTTCAAAATTAGGTGGGTTCGTCTACTAAGTAAGCTCGCAAGGCAAGTAATGTTCACCTTTCCTATTTTTTTCATTTATTTACTTCAAATAGATATTGATATCAAATAAATTATAAATCGATTAACATGCAATTCATGAATTTTATGAGTTTGTTGAACCTGTGTTTAAAAGGAAAATAGAATTGTAAATCGAGACTATTATTTTATTGCCAAATATTATGCTCATAGGAGCATACTTATAGATTCTAGCCCATTTCATAAGATACAAGTGCAATATTCAGGCCCTCGTTGCAGGGTCTTGGCATGGTATTCTAGCCCACTGCACAAGGTATAAGAGTAGTTCTCTAGCCCAGACACGGTAAAAGTGTAGTCATAATCTGATAGGTTGTTAGAGTTGAAATATGATATTTTAAATCATTCTTTCGAATACGAAAATGAATACTTGAGAAATTCCATACATTCTTCTTGCATCTTATTAAAGTATAACAATTTTGTATATATGCTTGGTAAAACTTATTTAACTTACTACTTGAATTATCTAACTAAGATATTCATTACTTACTAGGCTGTTGAGCTCATTGTTTGGTAACTTCTTTATAGATCCAGCAAACTATTGTGGGAGTTCTCGCCATAGCCAAGAATTAGTATTCGTTTTCTTTGATTTAACATATTGGTGAACATTTAATGTTAGATTATAGTGAACAAAAATTCTTAAAGTTTCTTGTTAGTTTTGGACTTTTTAAATCATTATTTTTAGAATTTTAGTTTCTCTGATTATATTCCACTACCTTATTTATTCTATTATGATATCATGATGGATGTATTGTGATGCAAGGGACAGGAAGTAGGAGGATGATGGTGGAGAAGATAATGACAACTTCTCTCTTTTTTTTTCCACTCTTTGGGGCAGATATGCTTGGGTAGGGATGAGCGGAGAGCGTTGTTCATTTGGGTGAGGATGTGGCTAGATTGGGTGTGGCCAAGTGTAGATTGGGGGTGGCATAGATAGGTTGAATGAGTTGCAATTAGACTTGATGTGGCTTGACTAAACTAGATGAGGCGTGGCTATAAGAAGAAGAGCACTCAAACTCTCTAATATGTGGCGTGAGAATGGAAATAGTAAGGATGTCGTGAGAATGGAAATAGTAAGAATGGAAGGAGTCCTACCTTCACTAGGACTTTCAAATAAGATGGCGTGAGAATGGGTGGAGTCCCACCTTCACTCAAACTCTTAAATAACTTGGCATTAGAGCAGGTGAAGGAGTACCACCTTCACTCAACCTCTCTATTTAACTTGGTGCCTCACCAAGGGAAGAAAGCGTCGCGCTTCAGAAGAATGTTCCAATTCTAAACTTTTTTCTCTCTAAAAATCTCTATTCTACCGATTTATTCATCATCACTCCTTTTATAGTGTAGGAGGTTGGAAACAAACACAAACAACCAGCTCTTATCCGCTAGAGATTAGGAGTTTGAGATAAATCAAACTCCTTTATACAAGGACTCGCTAACACTCGATCTTTGAATGAGTCAAACAAACAAAGTAAAACAGAAGGACTCTCATGTCTCTAGTGGGCTTCACGCATGCTTTGAATGGGCTTCATGCACACCTGAATTTTTAAATAAAAGGACAAGCAAACAACTAAACAAAACAATCAAGGACTCTTCTAGCTACACGGCAGAAAAAAAACTAGACTCAATGTGGCTTCACCCACGCCCCTGGTTGGCCTCGCGCGCCCAATTGCCATCAATTTCCCCCGGATGAGAAAAAACTCGACTCCGTCGAGTTGCATGACTGGTAGAGCTCGTACAAATCAGGGTTCAGGCGTTGGACCTCTTCTGTCTTCAACCACAAACAATCAGATAAAGGGTGATTCTTCCACTTCACCAAAAATTTCTGGTATCCTCCACAACGTGTTAAAACTAGGTGATCATCCACAATATCTGCAATCTCGTCTTTGGGGCAGATCGTCCAGGGAGTGCAGGCACTGGCGGTGTGTCTTCATTTTCAGAATGATGCCCTTCATATGGCTGCAAGTCCTCTACATTGACAATAGGGCTGACTTGAAGGTCCTCGGGTAAGTCTAGCACATATGCCTTTGATCCCAAACACTTCAGAAATTTGAATGGTCCTGTCCTTCGCGGATGAAGCTTCTGATAGCTTTTGCGAGAGAACTGTTCAGCCCTTAGCCGCATTAGAACAAGATCACCTTCCTTGAATTCAATCAAACGCCTCCTTTCACCAGCCTGCTGCTTGTATAAACCAGTACTTGTAGCCAATCAACTTCAGCATGTAACTCCTGAATATGCTTCGAGAAGTCCACCCCACTCTCACTAACTCGCAAATTGATGGGTAAAGGAACCAGGTCAATTGGCTGTCGTGGCTTCATTCCCAACACGACTTCAAAAGGTGATAGCCCAATCATTCAGTTAATGGAACTGTTATAGGCAAATTCAGCGTTAGACAAAATAATATCCGATGAAGTAATGTGATCATGAACCAAACAACGAAGTAAGTTGCCTAGGCTTCGATTCACGACCTCCATTTGCCCATCAGTTTGAGGATGATAGGCACTTGAATAAGACAACCAAGTACCAAGTTTCGCACATAATGTCTTCCCAAAATAACAGACAAACTTGACATCTCGAACTGAAACTATCATCTTTGATAGTCCATGTAGACGAACCACTTCTTTCAAAAATAAGGAGACCACCCGAGCAGCATCATAAGTTTTGGAGCAACGTACAAAGTGTGCCATCTTTGAGAACCGATCCACAATAACAAAGATTAAGTCATGACCATGTAACGACTTCGATAGCCCTAGTATGAAGTCCATACTAAGATCTTCCCAAGGAGAGTTCGGAAGTGGCAAGGGTGTGTAGAGTCCAGCGTTGGTCTTTGTCCCCTTGACTAGCTGACATGTGCGGCATAGCTTGATGATTCGGGTCCCATCCTTCCGCATTATTGGCCAGAAGAACTGGTCTTCAACCATAGCTAGAGTCTTATCGCGACCGAAATGTCCAACCAAGCCTCCACCGTGGATCTCCGTGATGACGTGATCACATAGAGAGGTCTCCGGGATACAAAGCCTTGTGCCACGGAATAAGAAGCCATCATGCAAAGAATACGCCAAGTGTTGCTTCCTATCTCCCGCAAATAAATCCGAATATATCGGTTTGAAATAAGGATCTGAGGAATATAAAAGTTTCAGCTCCTCAAAACCAGCAACCTTTGCATTCAGAACAGATAATAGATGAGACTTCCGGCTCAATGCATCTGTCACTCGGTTCTCCACGCCAGATTGATGCTTCAAGACAAAGTTAAATTGCTGCAATACATCCACCCAAGGTTCGCCATACCGGTACCGAATCCCGTACCGGTGCCGCACTAGTATAGGCGTACCGAGTGTCGGTACGGTACGGTATGCGGTACGCCAGGCGTACCGACATTGGTGTACCGATACCGGTATCCATCGGTACGGGTATGGTACGCTTGGTACCGACCGGTACCGATCGGTACAGCGAACCTTGCATCCACCCATTTGGCATGCCGTGCTGAGCTTCTTTTGAAAGTTTATGTACTTCAAAGAATCATGATCTATATATAGCACAAATTTTTGGGGAAGTAGATAATGCTTCCAATTTTTAAGAGTTTGGACAACAGCATAAAACTCAACATCATAGGTTGAATAATTCCTCTTTGCCTCATTAAGCTTTTCGCTGAAGAAAGCCACAGGATGTCCTTCCTAACTTAGAACTCCTCCAATGCCAACGTGAGAAGCATCACAAGAGACTTCAAAGACTTGTTCAAAGTTGGAAAGCCGAAGAATTAAGGCTTGAGTAAGTCTCTCCTTGATCTCTTCAAACGCCTTGGTAGCCGCGACTGTCCACTGAAACAACCCTACCTTCATATAGCTCATGAATGGCGCCATGATTGAACTGAAATTGCGGATGAATTTGCGATAAAAAGTGGCTAACCCGTGGAAACTCCTTGCTTCATGCATGTTGCTAGCAATTGGCCAATCTCGTATGGCCCGAATCTTCTCCGAATCCGCTTCAACACCTTGATTAGAAATAATAAAACCCAAGAAGGAACCCGTGAATTAGCAAATGAACACTTCTTCAAATTAATGTAGAACTTCTCCGAACATAGAACTCGTAGGACTTGTCGAAGATGCTCCTTGTGTTCCTCTCGGCTTCTACTAAAAATCAGAATATCAACAAAATAAATCACCATGAACTCCCCTACGAATGGCTTCAATATTTGAGTCATGACTCTCATGAATGTGCTTGGCGCATTGGTCAGCCCGAATGGCATGACCAACCACTCGTAGAGCCATCTTTTGTCTTGAATGTTGTCTTCCATTCATCCCCAGGTCTGATCCAAATCTGATGGTATCTATTTCGCAAATCTAACTTTCAAAAAATTGAACCATACAGCAAATCAAACATATCATCTACACTAGGAATAGGGAAGCGACACTTAACAGTAATTTTGTTAATAGCCCTACTGTCGATGCACATACGCCAAGTACCGTCCTTCTTGGGGGTGAGCAATGCTGGGACTGCGCAGGGGCTGAGGCTCTCCTTGATGAAACCCTTATCCAATAACTCTTGTACTTGCCGGCATAGCTCCTCATGCTCCTTGGGATTCAACCGATATGCGGTAGATTGGGTAGACTAGGTTCTGCGACAAGATCAATTGCATGCTGGATGTCACAGTCACGCACTGGCGGAAGTTTCTATGGCAATTTTTCAGGAATGACATCAGAAAAATCCTCCAGAATAGCCCTAAAATCTGATGGTATCTCCTCTGTATTTTCATAATCAACTTCCCTAGCAACCAATGCGAACATAACCCCAACTTCATGGCTTACCTCCTCAAACCGCCTCATGGATAGCGCCCTTTAGAGTGCTGGATTTTCTGGTTTGAAATCAGCAATCTGCAGCGGCTTCAAAACTATTTTTTTGCCATGCATAAGAGAATAGCAATTGGAATACCCATCATACTTTACCCGTCGATCAAACAGCCATGGTCTTCCTATCAGGATGTGGCATACCTTCATGGGTAGAATATCGCACCACATGGTCTCCTAGAAGTCCTTTCCCAACGAAAAATGAACTAGGCACCTTTGCTTCACATGAATAGAGGTATCATCAATCCAACTCACCCGGTATGGCTTGGGATGGGGCTCCGGTTGCAGCTTCATCTTGTCCACCAACTCGAGGAAAACCATGTTCATCCAACTCCCATTGTCAATGATGAGATTCATCGCTTTGTTTTGGTATTCAAACCGGGTATGGAAGATGTTTGTGCGCAGCCAGTCCTCTTCCATGTCTTCGCCTTGCTTACGGCCGAACAGGACCCTGCGAGCAACACATACTGGCAAGTTGGATACTTCAAGTTTTACCTCCTAATTTTTTGAATTGTCAGGACTACCAGGTTCATCTTCCATGTTTTCCGGCTCTGGGAAAACATGCTCCCAAACAGCATCCATCCTCTGACTCAAGTCAGCAACTCATCTCGTTGACGTTGTGATGGACAACCAGTGTTGTAAGTACGGCCTCTCCTCGTACTCATAATGACAGCAGCTCCCATGGAACCACCGCTCTAATACCAAAATTGATGCAAGGGACGGGAAGTAGGAGGATGATGGTGGAGAAGACAATGACAACTCACTTTTTCTTCACTCTTTGGGGCGGATTGCTTGGGTAGGGATGAGCGGAGAGCGTTGTTAATTTGGGTGAGGATGTGGCTAGATTGGGTGTGGCCGAGTGTAGATTGGGTATGGTGTAGATAGGTTGAATGAGTTGCAATTAGACTTGATGTGGTTTGACTAAACTAGATGAGGCATGGCTAGAAGAAGAAGAGTCTTGTTGGCACTCAAACTCTCTAATATGTGGCGTGAGAATGAAAATAGTAAGGATGGCGTGAGAATGAAAATAGTTAGGATGGCGTGGAGATGGAAGGAGTCCTATCTTCACTAAGACTCTAAAATAAGATGGCGTAAGAATGGGTGAAGGAGTCCCACCTTCACTCAAACTCTCAAATAACTTGGCATGAGAGTGGGTGAAGAAGTCCCACCTTCACTTAACCTCTCTATTTAACTTAGCATCTCACCAAGAAAAAGAAGCGCCGCACTTCAGAAAAATGATCCAATTCTAAACTTTTTTCTCTCTACAAATCTCTATTCTGCCGATTTATTCATCATCCCTTCTTTTATAGTGTAGGAGGTTGGAAACAAACACAAACAACCAGCTCTTATCCGCTGGAGATTAGGAGTTTGAGATAAAGCAAACTCCTTTATACAAGGACTCACTAACACTCAATCTTTGAATGAGTCAAACAAACAAAGAAAAATAGGACTCTCGTGACTCTAGTGGGCTTCCCGCACGCTTTGAATGAGCTTCACGCACACCTGAATTTTTAAACAAAAGGGCAAGAAAACTAAGCAAAACAATCAAGGACTCTTCTAGCTACACGACAGAAAAAAACTAGACTTAATGTGGTTTCACGCCAAGGTCCGTCATACCGACCGTACCAACGTACCGGTGGGCACCAGTACCGGTACGGTACCAATATCGTACTGAACCGAACCGGATCGTACCGACCCAGTTCGAGGACAGCGCGGGGGAGCGCTGGCGCACGGCCCAGCGCGTGCGGTCGCGCTGCCCAGCGCGTGCGGTCGCGCTGCCCAGCGCGTGGCCCCGCACGCGCGAAACGCGTGTTTCCCTTATTTTCCTCATTTTTTCAATTAAAATAGGAACCCGCAACGCGTTTTCCCGGCCATTTTCCTTGTGGACGCATTTCCCGCGCGGGATTTACTTCTTCCCGAGCCTTCATGTTTCTTCTCCTCTCTCCCCTGCTCTTCTCTCTCCTCCGCTCCTCTCCCGCGAGCAAGCCCCGACGAGGATCCTCTCTCCTCCGGTCTTCTCCCGTGAGCAAGCTCCAACGAGGATCGCCTCGACGAGGCCCGGTAACGGTAAGTCTCCTCTCTCTCCTCTTTCTCTTCTTCCTCTTCTTCCTCTTCTTCTCCTCTTTCTCTTCTTCCTCTTCTTCCTCTTTCTTCCTCTTCTTTCTTGTTTTTCTTCCCCTTCTTTCTTCTTCCCCGATCGGTTCCGACCCAGACTGGGTCGGAACCGATTTTATATGCCGTACCGGACCGGTGCCTTCGGTTCCGGTCGGTTTAGCATACCTTGCTTCACGCATGCCCCCGGTTTGGCTCACGCACGCCCAATTGCCATCATATTGCATGCTTGAGGAATGACACCCTATAAGTATGCAACGTTTGCCATGTATCTGACTTGTGATTTCAGGTCGAGGGTGTGATATAGTCGATCGCATCTAATAGCTTGGATCCCCAATGTAAGATCCCATCATCTAATATAGACATAATCAGATCTAAGCGGAGATCCACTTGAATATAGCCAACTCTATCTTTTATTTTAATATATTATAATATTATATTATATTATTCTAACTATTATATCATTATAATAATATTTTATAATATTATTATATGATAATAATATATTGCAATAACTATATAATATTATTATATTATAATAATATTACTAGAATATATTAATAATATAATATATTATCATATTTCTATAATAACAATTGCTTATTTATTATATTATTTAGATAAAATATCAAAATTAAAAAGTTATAAATTGGGAAGATTTTATAATAGCACAAATAGTTAGACAATTGAAAGCATTTTATTGGTTTGGTTACCAAAACGATATTACAGTTCTATAGCACTTAAACAAATGGTTAAGCAATATAGAAGGCATGGTTAGGCGGCCAACAGGCTCAATTCTTGCAGGACATTCCTACATAAATGTCCAAACATGCCCTAAATATTGATTGGAATTCTAAACCACAAGGTCTTTTCCAAAGTTTATTGTGCTGCATGTAACTCATCCACAAGATTTAAAATTTTCTTTGTAAACTCATGTTCAATGTCAAAAATTCATGTGGATTTGAAGTCCTAATCTTATTTGTTATTTCCAAAGTTTATCTAATCTAAAATTGACCATGTATGTGCTACCAATTATTAAGTTGTCCCAAATCTTATAGCAAATTAACAAACTCTGATCTGGTTTTGCATGAGAATCTGCACTTGAGTCAATTTTGAAATTAATTTCAACTTTATATCTGAGATACATGGAACCATTTGATCTTTTGAATTCTTAACGAGCTAATATATGTCTTTTGCCTTGAAATCATATTTTTATTGGAAGCTTCTAATCAGATACTAGCAAATTCATTGGTATCACTTAAGCAAAGGTGCATGGTAGAGTTGTGTAACATTGCACAGTTAAGCTTTTCTCAGCCAAACAAAAAATGAAGACAATCGAAGTGACACAGATACCATCACTGCCAACATCAAGAACCTAAGCAAAGTAGCAATGGTTAACTAGATATACTTACGTCTAGATACCAAATCATGCCACGAATATTGTAAGCCCGTAAAGTTCACGATAACCTTTGTTGGTGAAACCAACGGCTTGATCTGCATGGCACAATGCATGTCAGAAACACAAAACATGTAAATAAATGGACCATCAGTAGTTTGCAAATGCCACTTTCCTGGAGAAAATAGGTAAATGAAAATTTTGCACCCAATACGACGAGCCAAAAGAGTACATATCTGCAATATCAGAAAGGTTAGAGAGCATTTTTCTTTATTTTTTTTTCAAAGACAGCACTTTTAGGTGCAGAGCAAGAATTTTTCAATACATGTTGCACACAGTAAGGAAAAAGAATTGACACTTGACAAGTTCGTAGCTTCATGCCAAGTAACAGTAAAACCAAAGTTGGAAACATTCAAGCACCATTTGGGTCAATCAAATAATTAAAGGAAACAAGTGAATAACAGAAATAAATTGTTCAATTATTGCTGTTCATACTGCAACATAAGAGAGAAAAGTTTGAATAAGTGCAGAAAAAATAGGAATAATGCTTATGCCTTTTAATAAACAAAACTCAATGCACAGACCTTTAATGTGAAACTATTATATCTTAGCTAAGGGAATAACAAGCTAATGTTATACAGATAAGTAAAACTACTTTAATGCAGACATCCTTGATGAGTGTTTAAGAGATATCTGATGTAAATAAAGCAATAAGGAACATAGCCATTAAACTCTACAGGAAGAATTCATGACACCTTTACCGGCAAAAAACTATATTTCATTGGTTCAACAATTGATAGGACCATGCAAACGCTTGATGCTTCATAAAATAAAATGAGAACTTAAACGAAAGTAAACCCTTAAGTATGAAAACAACTGGATAACTGTGAAATCTAAAATTAGTAAAGCCAACCAAATAACAAACAACTCATATTTATCCTATCAAATTATAATAGACTCAGCTAAAAGGTACAATTAAGAAGGGTACTAATACCATGTACACCCTTGGATATGGTGTTCATTCTTGCTAACCTGCATAGTGGCATCTAATTGTGACAAAAAATTTGCCCAATTATTGACCTGAAATTAGCCAATGATGGCCAGATGAATGTTGAACTGAACTTGTGCTAACCTAAGATTCTCAAGGGACACCAATAATTCATCATCAGATTACACAGCATAACATAATGGATAACTATCAGAAATAGATAGCAAAATATTAAAATTTGTGCCCTTAGTTTTGTCATCTTTAACAACGGTCTCCTTTAGCCAGCTCAACTGAAAAACCAGATGATAGGCTAAGAATGATGACCAATCAAGTTCTCATCACATACATAATCATAACCATCTCGTAAGTAAAGAAGACAACAGAATAATGGCAAGCATATGGTTGGAAAATGCTTGGTGAAACTTAAATTGAAAGTTAAACCAACCAGATGCATGGAAGTTTGCCATACCAATAAAATTAACACTGGCAATGTGATAGCTGAAAAATGCTACTTCAGTATTTAAGTCAATCATGAAACACAATGAAATTATCAACATTGTTCTGAATAAGATAGTATATTTAATGTCAGCCAAACCCCTATTATGGTCAAGTTAAAAGATATGTCAGCTACATGATAGTAGCATACAAGATTAGAAAAATTTACATAAAATAATGAATGTTTCACCAGCAACTACCAGCACATTTTGCTTAATAAAGAAGTTACTTACTTGATATAGTCGGTGGTACGCTCATACATTCCACGTCCAACATAGTAGTGTTCCTTCATAGAGAAAAAAAATACATTAGAGCTTAAAAGTATATAATTTAAAAAAATATTATCATTGAAAAAAAACAAGAACTTTACATCACAACACAGTCTGCTGAACTTTTCTGAACCACCTGTACCAAGGCGTACCATATCGTACTAGTGTGAAACTGTGATGGATCCTAGGTTTGGTTCGGTCTATGAGCTGAACCGATACATGCCAGTCCAAACCAAGTGGCACCACCCTGTACCACCCAGTACTAACCCATATCGCCAGGTTATAGGCGATATTGTGGCTAAGAGTGCGAAGAAAATGTTGGGTGCCTGTGCTGGTACAAGAAGCATACCGTACCGTATAAATCATATGGTATCGAACCAGTAACATACCGGTGCAGTTTCTGGTACTGGTTTTCCAAAACTTGCATCACTACATATTTAAGATGACTTTTAAAAGGCTAGGGCCATGAGGTAAGCAAGAACCTGGTGCATCCACTTAGCAAGGCGCACAATAGACCAACGATCACACGGCTCAGTTAGACGGTGGCAAAATGGGATTCGCAAGAGAATGCTAAGAAAGAGTTTGCATGCAGCATATATGCCTACTACAAAGACATATATCCTGAAAAAAATGGAATTAGATCCCTCCTGGAGTGCTTTCCTGAAAGAAAGAGACAACAATACATAAGCATATTAAAATTCATAGAAAAGTAGCAAGCATTTAAGATATAAGAAATTAATTTATACAAAGCAAGAACAAAAGAAAACTAGAGCAATATGAAGCTTACACATATAGGTAACAAACGACCAATGAAGCAGCCGAAAACCAAAAGAAGCGACAAAATATTCGGGTAACAGCTGAACGGCGAGATGTTGAATAAGCACCATACATCATTAGAATGTCCAGTACACCTGTGTCACAAAATAAACAGACCCAGAATAAACGACATAACTTTCTGTAGTTTCCAAGTACTTTGGTTGATATTTATCATATAGCACTCATCACTTGGGCAAGGTGCTAATTGCTGATCTTATAAAAAAAAACTTACTCTGAAAAAATTTCATTACAACATATGTGGGGCCCAGACTAAGAACCAGTTTGATGGTTTCCAAATTCAGATGACCATCTTTGAAGGCAACAATAGTCAATCCCTGGAAACAGGATAAATAATCTATTTTATAAATCATACATAAGTAGCATATGTGTTAAATAACCTGTAGAGCATGCAGCAAATTGTGCCTAAAACAAGAAAGCGCAATCATGGAAAGGAAAAGTAATTAAGAACTAAATCAATCAGAAAAATACGTTATACTTGCATTAACTTACAAAGAAGTGATTTAAAGAAGATCAGCAAATCATACAGCCAAGGTCCGCCGTACCGGTACCGGTCGGCGTACCGGTGGCCGGCCGGACCGGTACGGTACCGGTCCGGTACGTACCGGCTGGTACCGGTCCCGTACCGGCCGGTACGCGGTGGTTTCAAAAACCACAGCGCGCGGCGCTGTGGTTCTAAAAAAAAAAAAAATCGTACCAATGCGAACCGGCCGGTTCGCACCGGTACGAGGCCGGTACCGGCCGGTACGGGCTCCGAACCGGCCGGTTCGGATAAAAAACCGGAAAATACCGGTTTTTTATCCGTTCCGGTACCGGTCCACGGCCGGACCGGTACGTACCGGCCCGTACCGGCCGGTACGGGCCGGTACGGCATTCCATGCATACAGCACAAAAGCATTATTGAGAGAATACATAGCACATATAATGGTCATTAGGTATTATAAGTAGCCTGGTAACAATAATAGCAAAACATATATTATTAGATTCTAAAAGCAGCTATCATGAAAAAGAATCACAAGAATCCAAAATAATGTCAAAGGTAAATCTTATTATTTAACATGTCATGGCAAAGAGGTTCCATTATCAATTACATTTGTTATCATGGAAACCACATCAGTCAGCAATGAAAGATCAATAGATCTATAAATTCTATCGAAGCATATCATTAACACGATTATGGAGCCATTATGTCTAGAATGCATTTTCTTAACTAGCAAAAGTAGAATGTCCATGACATTGTTAAACAATGTACAATCCTGAAACATATGGTAGGCACAGAAATTGTTTAAATGAGGGCTGCAAATGTCTGACTGGAATCAAGCATCATTCAGAAAACAGGAAATGGATCTAGAGTTTGTACACAGCCAATTCAGATCCAGCAGAATGGTTTTGCAGTGCCTTTATAGTTTAGTTGAGCAGGACCAGGCCAGGATTAGTTTAACCTAATGCTGCCAACCTAACAGGCTAACACAAATATATCCGATCTTATTTACTGGTTTTGTAGCTTGCTGCTTAACTCTTTCTGTCACCCCAATACATTGTGGCAGTAATCAATTTTGAAGTTTGAACATGTTCCAGAAACAGAATCAGAGGCAAGCTTGGGCATGTGTTACTTGCATTGGCGGTTTAAGTTTAGGTTTAGATAAAAATGGTCCCAACAAACAAGTCCACCACTAGAATTCACAAGTCCAGATTCATTCTGGGTAGGGGCATTCTCACGTTTGTCCTTTTCCTTTTTTACCTTTCTGTTTTGCTGCTAAGAAGACACGAGTTACATAGTTTCAAGTATAGAACAAACAAAAGCAGCATACCTAAACCAGTTCTATTGTTATTCTTAACTTCAGAATCAGATTAAGTTGATCAAGATGCAATACTAACTCATGTTCATTATTATGATATTCACAAAGAAAACCTTGGTGATCAATTGAAAATATAGAACTTTGTAAGTGTCAAGAAGATTATGAAGGAGAACTATGCATATCTAATTGTTTTCTACGCATTACTGAACTTCTATCCTAATGGAAAATGAAGGTGGTTGGCTCATGCAACTTCCAAAGAAAAAAAATGAAATAAGAAGAATACTGCAACCATTAATCATTACTGACCTGGAACATCATAAAAAGAAACATCCACAGGCGATGAAAACTATGGTAAAGGTGAAGAAAAGTTCGGTGCTCCACGAAAGATGTTTTACCATAATGGTTACTTCTACCAACAGATGACAAATTCTGCATAGCAAGCAGCAACAACAAATATAAACCAATAAACATAGAAAAGATTATCATATAAAGCACCGACAGAAAAACTGCCGCTAGTACATCCTACACAGTAAAATGCAAGAGAATCTAAATGGCAACAAGCAAGGTCAATGATCTCACATAGAATTCCACAAACAGCTTATTAGAGGTTTTAGTCATACTCTATTGTCATCCATACTATTATAAGGCATCCCAACAATAAAAATGTAGCAAAATTTAGCAGGCTATTAATTTAATGAGGATTTACTTGTAACGGTGGTAAAAAATAAAAGTGTATCATTTCTGCTTGTCTGCATAGCCCTGACTAGTTTGTTAGTCCAAGGATATCCAGTAGTTGGTAAATCGACACAGGAGACATTTAAATTTTGAACATACACATTTCAAGTTCTGTGAACTTCAAACACTTCAACACATCTGAAGTGCCCCAATTACATGACAAGAGACTTGTTAACACAACAAAAAGCCATTCTATGAATGATACATTGTGTCGCCAAGAACATTTCATTGAGAGCACAAGTCTTAATCAGCTGATTTGTCTTCAGTTAACAAAACTTCATTAATATTTTACTCCAGTAAAAAAAGGATTTAAAAACTAACATCCAACTGCTAAAACAGAGTTGAATTACGTATAGGCCTTATAAATGCTTTGCATAGTGCCATCATTCTTCCTGTTATGCTAACTTATCAGTTCATTTTATAGATTTCTTGAAACACCAGTTGCTTTTTTTACTGAACTAGCATTGAGCATGTGTGATTCACATGAAAGAGATGAATATTTGAGAATAAAAAAGATGTCACACATGCAATGCATGTGAGATGGAGGATGGACAGCTCCAATCCCACCATTGTTTAGAAGATTATTTCTTGGTATATTGAAATTCCAGTATCTAAATAACGCAAATGGTTTTTCCTTGGCTTCTCATCTAGAGTGGAGACATTTAATAGGAGACAGGATCCTTGCTCCTAAACAGTAAGGACTAAAGAACTGCTGAGCTCATTATATAGCCCTTAATCTACATGAAACTGAGCCTAACTCAGTACAAGTAGGGCTAGTGCAGGCAAGAACTGCTTGACCCACATTTGAACCATTTGAACCAAGGTTTGCCATTCTGGTACCCAACCTCATACCAATACCATTCTATTACAGTGTTGGTACACCCCCATACTGTGTACCGGTTCGATCCCGGCACATTATGGTCAGTACACAACGGTATCTTCAGTATGCCTCTTAGCCTGAACCAACTTGGATCAAACAGGTTGAGTGCAGATCAAGGTCGATTTGCCTTGAATCAGCTTCAAACGACTTCCATACCCAGCAATATGCTCAAGTATCACTCCCAAAGCCATTTTGCCATGCTTCTTATTGCCTTCCACCATTTTAAGATGGAAACAAGAGGAACAGCAAAGAAGTAATTAGTTGCACATTGATCATAAAGACTTCAAAAATAAGAGTAAAAATCGATCACAATCTCAATTGATTACACACCATTCTGAAATCAGGCATCAATTCAAAGACATTATTATTGTTGCTTGAACAATATAGTGGTAACAAATACAAGTTCTCTTGAAGATCAAAAAAAAGAAAGAGAAAATAAAATCTAGAGATTAAATAAATGATGCACAATTATAATGAGAAACTTGAAGTCAATTCTAAGTCTCCAAGAGAGAGAATGAGGGGGAAGGAGAAAGAGGGAGGGACAACCAGACCTTGACAATAGAATTTAACATCATAGAGTAAGAGACTAGTTAAAAAAATTTATAGCAAATCAATAAGGTTCCCATAATCTAGCAATGAGTTCAGCACAAGCACAAAATGGAAAAAATTAAAAAACCAATGTTTTGATCCATTTTGATCTATACTGACCAACTCGATCCATCTCAAGTGTCAAGACACAATTGGGAAGATCATGATAGACCAAGAAGGTCGGGGCATCCCGGACCATCAAAGGGTCGTTTCCCCTTAGTGTCCCACTAGTGTCCCAGGGTGCCAACTTGTTAGAATGATACAGTAGCAATGATAATTTCCCATTCTTCAGGACCTATATGGCTAAATCCTAGTTACGAATTCAAATACCGGCACCAACAATACTAGTAATAGTAAGCAAGCAGAAGAGGGGGCTTTGATACACTACTTGCCACAATCGGATTTCAGTGGGATATAACCAAAGGATCTGTGCATACTAAAAGGTTTGTACTTGAATCCTTAATGGAATCTAGTTGAATATACAAATGGACACTGGTATCAAGCTAAAGTTGGAAAGGGAACTGGATCCGGTCAAATAAAATTTGGACCGCTCCCAGCCTTGTAGAATAGTCAAGATCTCACCCAACTAGCCTCGAGCTATACGGGCAATCAGTATAGGAGGGTCACCACAAGGCTATAAGATCATGCAAAAGGAAATTCTGAAAGTTCTGAGGAGCATATCCACTATAACTGATGCTAAAACGATATAGATAAATCAACAGAAGATTTATGCCATAAAAAACAAAAGAAAAGAGAGAGAGGGGGGGGGGGTGGTGGACACTAAAAAAGACAATAAGCAACTAGATGAATGACTATAATCAAACGCAAACTAATCCTCCAAGGACTCCTAATTTTGCCTGGAATACAATAAATGGATTAGTGTAGCTAGAAAAATAAAGGCCCAATTTCATAATGGTTATTTTTGAATGAGATATATGTGCAGCATTATTTTGCAAAAGGAAAAGATAAAACATAACTTTGTATCCCCACTTCAAGCTGTTATCTTAGAAGTTTAACAAAATTTAACAGATAATTTTTAGACAAAAGAACTACAAAGGGAGAGGATGATACTAAAATAATTGATTATATTTGTCAAAATTGCTTAATTAGATCAAAAATCAGACTACAAAAACTTAAATAGTGTAATCTTAATACTTTTCTTCAATCGCTTGTATGAATTTTGTACTTCTACAAAAACATTATTGAATAAACAACTAAGATCGAAAGAATATAAAAAGCTGTCATGTTCTTCCCTCCTATAGAATAGGCTGCACAAACCACATTCAAATTAGAGATCCACCAAGAAATTAAAAGGTTTCACATGCATTCATTAAGCAATATACCAAAAAATATTCAAATCATTGTTGAATAAACTATTAATTCAAACTAACAACAAAAAAATGAGCATATTTATTTTATCCAATATGGTTCTGTTGAACTTATATCCCTAATATGTAACTCTGTAATCCATATGATACTTAAATTTTGTGGAAGACATCCAACGATCTCACAGTTTCAATGTCATTAATGAATTTAGTTGGTAGTTATAAAGCTAAATCCAAATAACATAGAAATCTTGCCCTGGGATGAGGATTACAACATGGTCCTATCACCCCACATGTACTGCACTTTGTAGGTTGACTTGCACAGAGGTATTCCAATCTTTTGCCAATGCATCAGAAATGACAAAGGAAAAGGTTCATCAATTGCATGTCAAATGACATAAATACCCCATGTGAGAAAATCCATAGTACAACAACGGAACATCAATTTGTCATTTTCCAATAGACAAACTAATAAACTTGGTCTGGCTGGAGCAATATATCTCCACCCATATATATAAATATGCAGGAGAGGATGCTTACAAAATTACTTTTATTTTTCATGCCAAAGCCCATGGTTCACTATATCGCCCCAAACCAGCTGATTCGGGGCATATAGAGCCAAACCGACGGGAACCAGAATAGTTCTCCCAGTCGACTCGGAAAATTGGCTGAACTAGCTCTAATTGATTAGAAACCCTCCAGCCATGCTTGGTTTGAATAAACAATCGCACCCCCCCCCCCCCCCCCGGGCCCCTATTCAACTAAGCCACCTACCACCCTGGCTCGCTAAAAACCTCCCTCGCCCCCTTCGACTCATGATGCTAGACCCCTCCTCCCACACCACTCGCGATCGTGGAATAGTTCCCACTAGCACTCGCGACATCTCGTCACCTCATTGAGACTCGACGCTCATCCTCTTTCCCTCCCCGGCATCATAGGTACGCCTCATCCCGCTCTCTCTTGGCCCTAATGCCATAGGGTCTACAATTCCATCCCTCCGACGATGACAAGGGATCCTTCGAGCCCTCTTTCTCTCAACCTCTCCCCCTCTCCCCCTCCCTCTCCCTCCCTTCCTCTTCCTCTCCCTCTCTGACTCTCTCTCTCTCTCTCTCCCCTCCCTCTCCTCCTCCCCCTCCGACTCTCCCTGTGTCGGTATGCCCTAGAATGGCACTACGAACCGGTTGCCGGCCGATACCCCCTCCACTACCGATTCAACGAACATTGCCATAGCCCTTGTCCATACTTGCCCCACCCTCCCCCTTCCACACGCACACCCCCCCCCCCCTCCCCCAAGAAAAAAAAAACCTTAAAATATCCCTGAGGCAATTTTAGTTTTGATCCCTAAATACCACAGTCCCCAACTCCAATCTTCAAAATCCAAACAACTTTCCATAACAGGTTCATAACAATGCCTCTTTAGAATCCTCTTTGGGGCAATATATATTCTTTCCAAAGAAAACATGAAACTAACAGACAGCACAAAATCCCATTCTTGCTATGAATAAATATAAAAACATTATTCAAAGAACCATCAAAATCGAACCAGTTTGCCCTAAGTTCTTTGCTTATATGCCCGCCTCTAATCTTCTCTTTGAAAGAAAAAATTTGCTCCATACCTATTTGTTTTGTTTCTGGGAAGCATTTTTTGGCTGCAATTTTTTTGATGAAAAAGAATGGGATTAAATCAGCAATTATTACTTTTTCTTCTACAAACACAACATAATCGACATTGTAGACTTTTGCAATCTCATCATAAGAATCATGGTTTATTACACCAGTAGATTAATTTTAAGTTAAAAAACGATATCCAAAGTAAAGTAAGTCTACCTCGAAAAAATATTTATGTAAACATGTTGCATGGAATTTTTTGGATCTTATTATATAAATTAGTATTGGTCATTTAGTTCTTAATTTCTGATCCAAATATCCATCTTATTATTCATTTGAAACTATTACACTCGCCTTCAACTTCAACCATGTTAAAGAATATCCAGAAAACCATAATGAAATCTTATGCACTTATGTATTCTTTAACTTTCAACTTTATTATTATTTTATGGGAAAGCTTTATAATCTTTAAGATACTGCTTTCTGGTTTTTGGCAACCCTAGCCAGCAATTTTGGCTCTTCCCTTGCATGTGCAAACATATAGACAACAAATACATATATATATTACACACATACTTGTTTATTTAAAACCTATGAACTGTTAGCCATAACTTCCATAGATGTTTACTCATAAAAAATATATATTAACAAATTTAGCTACCACTCAAGTCCTACCAAGCTTCCCGTCATCAATATCATCATCATGTATTTACCAGTCTTTATTCTTTTTTAAGGTACTTGCTGCAAAAGAACACCCATGAAGGTTTCCACTGAAGTATTTACAAATATGTCACATTTTCTTGGGTCAAGAAAATCTCACATTTTCTCCAAGAAAAGGCAGCGAAGTCTTGGTAAATAAAAAAACTTTAGCATTAAGAGAATGGAAAAAAAATAATTGGAGATACACTGATCAAGAATCAAATGAAAAAGTGGTATGAACCACAAACATACAACAATGCCAGATAAACTACACCAGCCACCAACCTTGGTCCTTTTATTGAACTTGGAAAAAAATGGTGAATTAAGTCGCCAAGGCCAGCTAAGTTGAAAACAGTTAAGAGACCTGTGAAGGGGAAGATTAATCATGACAAACCATAGGAAAAAGGGAAATCCTTTTTTGAGATAAAAAGAAAAATCATTTCAAAACTGAAGAGTTTATCCTTTTAACTTACCAGAAGAACTCATTGAAATCATCATAGTTTCTCCAAGCCGAATGCGGTGCTCGCCCATTGTCATTATTTGCAGCTTCCTGCATTATCAAAAGTTGATCCAATATTGGATTACTGAAACAGATAAAGTAGATGACAACAAATATACAAAGAAAATTGTTACAAGTTATGGTAGCCACATATAGAGACTATTTCAAGTCCTTAAAACTGAAAAAAAGTGAGAGCAAACAGTAACTTCTGTCCAGTATGCGAAGATATGTTGAAATTGCTGCAAGTTCCAATTATATTTTCGGTGAACCATTTAATGTTTCAAAACAGGACATCACTGGTCCATACAGGTGATAGCAATGATGCAGCCAAATACTCCCCTCAGGCTCATCCTTGATGCTGAAAGAAAGGCCAGTCCAAAGAGGTTATATCAGCCGTTCTGCTGCGCCCTAAGAAGATGGAACCAAAATCCTTTAGGGTAATTAGAGAGACATCCCTTCAAATTTAGACGAGGAACACTTTGACCCCAAATTTTTAATTTTTTTCAATTAGACACCATAAGATTTTTTTGGGTTGCAATAATAGCCCAGCCGTCTATTTGTGCCCTAACACTATTGACAGAATATTAAAAACGACAAAAATCCCCATCTTCCATGGAGATTACTGACGGAAGGAAACTGTTTCGGGCTTTCGGCTATGATTTTTTTTGAGAAGGATAGGAGGTGAGGATTTGTGGGAGGGCGGAGAGGAGTCGGAGAGTTTGCAACTCTGGCGGACGGAGACGGTCACAAGAGAGAGAAAATGGGAGAAGGAAAGGGAGAAGAAGAGAGGAATTGAGAGAAATCAGAGAGAAAAGGAAGGGGCTCTTCGTGCGGCTTAGTCAAGGGAAGAAGAGGGAGAGGGAATGGAAGAAAGGAGGGTTCCCGAGAACCATGGTGCAACAGGTGGCAGCAGGTGGCCGTTGGAGGACCGGTGGTCAATGGCAGCGACATGCAATGGTGGGCGGCCGGCAAAAGGAAATAAAACAAAGACGGGACATCAAAGCAAGGGATGGGAGAAGGCTCGATGTTGGTTTAAGCTTCAACACCAGCGGCAGAGCTCCGACATCAGTTCCATAGGACCATCGAGTCAGGGGCATGACTGTTGAGGGAAAAGGGAGGCCGATATTCAGGAATAGACTTAGGAGACCTCTGTTAAGCCTAGTGTAGGCAAAGGGGCAGAAGGAAGAGGTCAAGGATTATTTTATCTCTTAACAACGATCTCACCAAAAGCATAAGAAAACAGCTGATATGTTAGAGTAATCCCAGTCCAAGGTACTTGTAAAAAAAATGATTTGTAAATTGAGATAAATAAAGAAATTGAGAAGGAAGAAGAGAGTCACGTGAGTGCCACGTGATCTCCTTCCAACAAAGTGGGAAGGAAGAAGAGAGTCGCGTAAGTGCCATATGACCTCCTTCCCCTCTCCTTCACTTCCTGTCAAAACTAGAAAGCCCACTACTAATTTAGTGGGAAGGGCATTTATAGAATTGTAGCCCTGTTTTGTTGTCACATGACCATCACATGAACGACATTGCAACGAAAAAATAAGTTATGATATCTAATTGAAACTTTTTAAAAATTTGGGATCGAAGTGTTTCTTGCCCAAACTTAAAGGAGTGTCCCTATACTTTTCCCATTCTATTAATTATTATATTTCCAGTTAGAAATCAGATATTTTATAAGTGATTTTGGGGGCTTTTACATGCCCAACAGTAGGTGGCAATACTTGCTTTCAATTGATATATTTTTCTGTTGTAATACACAGAAAGTGGCCGGCTCTTCCTTGGACAAAGCCACCATTTTGCGTAGGATTTGAAATTACATAAGAAACTTTAGCACAATAATAGGCCCCAGGCCTATTTTCTTCTCCTCTTCCCATTCTTCCTCTATTTTTTCTTGCTCCTCCATTTTCTGTCAATTGGTTCTCATTGTTTTCTAACAGCATTATACGGAACATTTTTCCCTGCCACATGTCGCAATTAAGCTGCCAGAGTAAACTTTTTTACATTTATTTTAGGCATCAAATTTTTTGTTAAGCTGCATATGGGCAAGCTTATTCTGCTGCTTATCCCATAAAAGAGTGAAAAAAGCAAAAAAATTCAAAGAAACTCATATCTGAATCAAGTCCGCTGTCAAAAAGGCCCGAGCAGCCTCCAAAAATATGTGGCCACATCAATCACAGATTCACTAGATCAAAGAAATTAAAGTTAATGGATTCCAAATGCATAGACTAAGCCTGCATCCCCCATAACTTAGACAACTTTACAAATAACATAACAAAATAAAAAAAAGTATATCTCTTACCGGACTAAGTTTGGGTTCAGCTAAGTAATATTAGCAGGAAATTTAACAAGGGAAACTGTGGAGTCAGAATAAAGAGGGTTAGAGGGTTCTTCAAACCTAGGTAGAGCAGCATTAGAGGGACTTCGGACATCTTCTACCAATAAAACCAGGAATTCAAAAGAAGTAGACTTATTTCCCTCTGATTTTAATGTAGGCACGGCCACTTTTGACCCACTGAAGACAACCTTTACTAAGTCATGCGAGAGAATTAAATTACTGAAAACAAAATTAGCTTGAGAATCTGAAGATTAGAACTTGCTTGCAGCAAAATTACTCTATCTCCAAAATATTTAACTGCCACATCTAATGCTACAGGCCTACGGCCGATTTATTTATATGCTCTCTCAAAATATTGAAGGATGAGACCATAAATTGAAAGCAGAGCAATGTAATTGATCTGAAACTGCCTCGGTTTCAGATATCTAGCAAAAATTGAATTATGAAAGCCCAATTTTCTGTTTTATATAGCAGAAATATGCACCATGTTTTTGTCCTTTCTTCGTTTCTTTATGTTTTGAGATGTTTTTACTCAAAATTAAGAATAATATTGGTTTCAAAAGAAATTTTCCAAAAAAAATGTGATACATTGACTGTGTATATTGCGTGTGCTGGGTTAATCCAAAGAAAACAAAAATAATATGCAATAGTCTCTCATATATACAATATATGAATGCTCCAGGTTTGTGTACATATATAATAAAGCTACAGACAGTCCATAACTTCAAAAGCAAACAAAAAAAAAAGTTATTCTGAACAGAGATACTTACAGATGCTATAGCTTCATATAGAGGAGAAATAACTTGATCGAGAAATGATACTCCATTAGGAGAAACACAGCTTTTGGCTGATTGCACAACCTGTTGACGCAATATTTCCTCTAACTCTCTTGCCATCTGGAAAAATATTGAATGACAATAAGCAAATATTAAGCAACTAATATTAAGGGAGGGAATCTAAGCGAGTAGCAGTATAGAGTACAAATGTTATTTAAACAATTCACTTGGATGCACATAATAAGCAGAAGAACTTAATCAGCGCAAATGTGCTGTACAAAGTAAATTGGATCAGTGAAGCTAAACCAGAAAAGAAAAAAGAAAGGGAAAAAAATAAACTTGGACGCTGTAGCAACCTCACCAACAAAATCTAATGAAAATGCAATAAAATTTTTGTATCGAAGGAAACAAAATGAATCGAAGTTGTCACTGACCACATATACACTGACAGTCCTACTATGAGAATCTCCTATAACCAAGAAAACATGAGAATGCCAGTTGGCACCCCTCTCCTTAGTTTTGAACCTAGAAGGTGGCATTCCCATTGATGACATTCAGAAAATATATACAAGGTCTATATTATCTCAATTAGAACATATAAATCTTAAAAATTATTACAAAAAAAAAATTGAAATAATTCATCTCCTTTCTCAAGCACTGAAACACACGTATATATAAAAGTAGAATAAATTTTATCCCGGCAACTTACATGATGAAATATGTAACATAAGCATTCGGGAAGAAATCTAACATTCGCAGCCTCTCCCCATATCAGATAGTATAGACAAACAAACAACAACTTCTTTTCTTTGCTTGCTGATTCCGCACTGTGCCCAATACAATGTGAGTTCTTAGGTGACAGGAAATTCACAAGGAAAACAAGCAAAACTAAAGAAAATGCATATACATACAAAAAACAAAAGAAAATCCATACTTGCTCCAAACTGGGTGGAGAGGAAGATAGTTGCACCACTTTATATAGTTCTCGAGAGACTTCAAAAATACAACATGAACAGCACCTTCATCTATTTTCTGCTTAGAAATAAAGAAAGAGTCATAATTAAAGCATAAAATAACTAGTGTCTTTAAATTTTTGTCAACTCAGGGAAATAGTACATAAAAAAAATACACTAAGAACATAGCATTATATTACACTAAGCATGTAGTTATCAATATGAACCTAGAGAAACAGCCTGAGTTCCACAAACAAACCAAGCAAGTCAAAACTACATAGACCAGATAAAATCAGCAAGAAGAGAGTATTGAAGCATTCCAAAAGAATACTCATTTTCTGATTATATATCTCATGGTATGCCGAACTATCCCAAATTGCCCGTACCCAGTCTAATGCACCATACAGGTGCAAAACTAGAACGGTTCCTAAGTTCGGTTCAGTATATGAGTCGAACCGGTTCCTACCGATCTAAACCAAGTGGAGTCGCCCCACACCTCCCAGCTTCGAGCAGAACCACGGCTTGGAAAAAAAAGTGTTGGGAGTCTTTGTTGATACAGCGTATTGTACCATACCAACCATGCCGTATCATACCAACCATGCTGTTCCTAACCAATAATGTACATGTCCGGTTCCAAGTACTAGTTTTGCAGACCTTGGTATTTGCTTATCCAACCAATTTTCCTTCACTCAAATTGTATGGCAAATATAGTATGGAATCTTCTTCAAGCATTGATATCCAATTTGAGCATATCAAATAAATCAAAGCCAACTAGTGTTCCTCATCTATTTGGGAACATCAAAGCCAATATTTCAAAAGAATTAGAAGTTTGGTTCATACTATTCATTTCATACTACATCTTGCTAGCCCTTCCAAATTAACAAAACTAGTGCATGATCATCCAAAACCCAAGAAATGCTTGATTCTCTCTAAGATGCCCTTACGAAATTACTAGACCAATGACGGGCACATTGACCAACTCCTAGCCCCAAAACCATATCCACCTACCAATTGGTCATTCATCTTCTAACAATTGTTTCACATCTCCTACTCTTTCATATTCCATCTGACCCAACTATTACAACAAAAGAAGGTTATAGCCAACATTTGCCATATCAATCGGTACCGTACCCTACAGTATACTGTACCGAACCGATACACAGTCTTGTACCATACCGGACACTCGGTATGCATCACCATCTCATACCGACACTGTAATAGGATGGTATCGGTACGTAATTCGGTACCAAGATGGCGAACCTTGGTTACAGTGTTCAAAACAATCAAGAGTTAACTGAGTTCTACAATAGCATGCATTAAAACTTCTTAAAGGTTACGGCAGCTTTTACTTGCAACATCTAACTCAATGTGGCGACTAATGCAATCCTTAGCAGTATAACTTCACACTTCAATTCCATATATATTTTTAATTGTATGGCTTAGATAAGGAGGTATTTAAATGGCCGAAAATGTCATCTCATATTCCAGTCTGAGTAAGACTGATATAAACTCATTAATATTGTAGTTCCATCTTATATACAGAGCAATCATAAATAGCCACAAGTTCTGGGTTAAGGCACCTAGACAAATGTAAGGGCTGACATAACCTAGTAAAGATACAGGGCAACCAGTCAACAGTGATAGAGGAGAATAGGCCATATCAAATGGTACAGTTGAATGGTAGTTACTACAACAGGATATCAAGAACTTGACAGATGGTCATTGAAATCAAGATACGAGAAAGATGACAGACAAAAAAAATATGGCAATTGGAGAAGAAATGCATTACTCTATGCTCAGAGAACATGCATAGACAACCTACAGATGATTGGAATTTGGTGAATGCAAGCATTTAGGTTGGATATGCCATTTTCATCTATACATATAAGCTCAAAGGTCAGACAAAAGGTATTTCATTAGATCCATTTTATCTCTATTTTATCTACCAGTCACTCAATGCACTTTGCCACTTTTTGAATTTTAACATAGATCTTTCTATGTTCCCAAGACCTGAAGAGCTCCTTTTGTTTAGAATTCTGGCCTTCTTTCCTTCTAGTACTTCTATTAATCAGGTAACTTAGTTGAGCATTTCTTTTGGTTTCAAGCTAGCTCACACGCCTGCACTTTTGTACTTCCACTTTAGCACATAGTTTCCAAATAGCCTAGGCGACTCCAAGCAATGGAGTTGCCCCACTGCCAAGGTGGTCACAAAGGTGACTAGGTGATAGCCCAAGCGAAAAAATTAGTAAGAAGTCACTCAATTGTTCTTCAAATTAACTATTTCATTTATATGAACAGATTTGTGTGCTCCTCCAAATGAATATAGCATACCTTAACAAAATATATGAATATAAACAACTAAAGACATTTTCAAGATACACTATACTTTAAACTAAACCGACAAATAAATATAAAATAACTATACCTCATATATGATCAGAGTCTAACCTCACGATTACTGAACTCCCCTTGGTCATCAATCTAGCTGAAGGCCAGAACTCAGGTTCAGGGTTTCAAAGAAACCACCTTTTGTAGTCATTTGTTTAAACTTTAGGTGCACTATTTAATAATTTATTACGATCTAAATTTTCTTTATTGTGCAGTCTGATATATTGCACTCCTTTTTAGCATCGATGCATCATTCATAAGAAGAATTTGAAAAAACAAATACTTTAATACTACATACTTGTGTACTTATATGGCATGTATACATACATAAAAATATAATAAATATATGTGTTTCTATAAATATGACAAATCATCTAGCCTTATCCCCCATCTACTTTTTGTCAGCTTTATCAGCCCCCATTTGCCTACAATTCCTTTTAGCGCCATCTCACACATCTCGAGTTTCATGGTATCCTTTCTCACGATCTGCATCCATGTTCCCTCCTACATCCTTATACAAAAATTAGAGCTTGTCCTCTCACAGGAGCTCCCTTAAATCGTCATTGTACCTGCCTGTATCGTTTTATTTTTTTCTCTATTACTTTAACGAGATTTCCAGTACAGGTTTCAGTACTTACATCGGTACCCAACTCATACCATATCAGTACAACTGATTCTAAGCACAGACACTCGTACCGAGTATTGGCTCCCCGGAGGTACGAGTCGGTACACACGGTACAGACTGGTATAGTTCCATACTGAAAATCATGGTCCTTGGATTGTGCAATCTAGTAACTCATTTAATATATACTCATCTCTCAATTTATCCTTTCTAACCTTATAAAAATTCATCTTAACATTCTCTACCAAAAACAATCACTTGATGGTACCTACTGCACAACAACCTTAAATGGGACCTCATCCTCATCTCTACTTTCATTAAAATTTCATTTCGCATATTCTTTTTTACATTTTGCTGATGTTTAAGCCTTTGTCCTCTAAAGCTTTCTTTTAATATTTGATTGATGACAATTTAGTACATAAAAATCAAAATGAATTTTAGACTTAACCTAGGATAGCTAAGCCTACATTAAAATTTGCTTTACATCTACCAGAAAAAAAAGGCCTAAGTCTCCAACTTTCTCCGAAATTGAGTATGAGTATGTTTCCAAATATAAATAAATAAATATATATATATATATATATATATTCACAAACATTGCAAGCTTACTATTAGAAAAATCCTTCACAGACGTGGAAAGCATGATAAAATGAAAAATGATTAGCTAATTTTAGTAAATATGAATCCTAAATCAACTAGGGCTTGTACAGACCTTTTCCCCAACACTTTCCGAGCAAAAAGAATTTCTTAAAACAGCAAAATCCAAATGTGGAACTTCAAATTACAATCCTAATGAGCTTTAAACTTTGTCTTCAAATCACAGTTCTTATAAGTTCCAAGATTTCCTAATGTAGGACTTAAACACTAATTTTTCCTAAAATCAGTCTCCAGAATCCACTAGAGAAATATCCCTAGGATGAAGCACAAAAATTTCAAGAAATACAGAGAATTGAAAGTAAATCAATTAAATATTCCTAAAACTAATCTAAACCTAAACTAAAGATCAGCGTCATAGTTTCAATTGAAACTTCATAATGTACTCCAAACAAAGCAGTTAGTGTCGGCATTCTCAACATGTTTCAACTTTCGGAGATGAGCAATCAGAAGAGTAAGTACTTGGCATATGGGAGCTCTTATGGATGGTTTTATGTTATATAGATGATCGCATCCGACCATCAAGTGGAAATTGGAAAATCTAAGAAAACCAATCCCATGATACCAGCAAACTTCCAAATAAACTTTCCAACTCTTCTGCATAGAAGCTTTTAAACTGAACAAAAGAAATCAGGAAATAAATAGAAGTAGAAAGGATATGATATTATTATTAACATTTACTCTCATACATTCTTATCTAACAGCACAGAAGACACTAACACCAACATCTTCATAATAGTTCCACAATATGTTCCCCTTTTTATCCCATGTTTCCTACTCATGTTGCTTCATTTGTTGTACATTTACGTTCAAAAGTGCTTACTATTCAAAATTCTCCAAGCATGTTTGTGGTGATATTTATAGAAAATAACAATCCTAAACCATGTACGAAGCATGTAACATAAAAGAGAATCCACTATGCCATCAACAAATGATATAACTAGCAAGCATGACAAACAGAAAATTCATCAAAAAGTTTAAATGCATAGAATACTGGAAACTTTCTCATTCACTAGAAGAGGATGGAGGCACGCTTTCACAAAGTTACTTGTTTGTCTTACTATCAGTGAGAATGAAAAAAAGATTGAAAAAGAAATCAATTTATGAAAATTCATTTGTAAAGTGCATTTATCTGCAAAAGCAAGCAGTGAATTCAGAGCAAATAGAGCTTGCAGGAAGCAACATTGTTGGACCAAGAGTAGCTTAAATCTCCATAGCATATAGCATGACAGAAAAACCAGTGTACAGAATTCATCAGTTCACCACTTCATAGTTGCTTAACAATAGTTGCTCGTTGAATTCATAGTATTAGTAAAAAAAATAAACAAAACATAGAGACATGAATGAGCTTCCATGTGAATACAGATGTGCACAAAAGAAGAAAAGGCCAATTAAAGAATACAAACCGGCTCACTGCCCAAAATTCTGCCAAGTCGAGATTGCTCATTAGCAAGAAGATGAACTATATGTTCACGCTGGTTACAGACATTGCCCTTCTGCACCCAGTGGAGAAAATATAAAAAGTTATATCACCTTTTGAAGCAACAGCTTACAGAGAGAAAAGGGCACTTACAACAGCTAAAAACTATATAAAAATGATTTACAAAGGACAATGTCATAATTAGGGAAAGAGGCCTTCTCGAGCAATAGTGGACTGGATTGTAGCATTCACATTTCACATTGACACAAAAAAGGTCTTGAACTAAGTATATCAATGAAAAAAAGTGTGTACAGAGCAGAACTAGTTGAGGAGAAGACAATCAAGTTCTGCGAGAGTTTAAATAAAAGGAGCAGCTAAAATCAGATTGTACAAAATATAGTAAGTTTTATGGCAAGAGTAGTGTGCTCATGCATGCTCGGCTATCTACCAACACTTCCAAAACCAATCCCTTCTTTCTGATTATTTAGTTTGTTCTAAGCAATTCAGGACATTTTTTGATGTAAAGACTAAAGACTAAACAGAAATAAAACACTGACCTAGAGTTCATGGATGATAAGCTGATTATGGTCCCCCAGAAATCCATAACATGTGAGAAGGTGAACTGATTGATGCTTTCTTAGTCTTCGCTGGTATTAAATAATTGGATTTTTGCAGATTAGTCCCTGATATATTCTGCATTTACATATTAACTCTTGACCTCTCTTTATTTGTATTTTAATCCCCGAAATCTTGCAACTAATTGCTTATACATCCTTCAGGTTAAGTTAATCAGATGATAAGAGAATATTCCACTTGAGCTCTCCTAACAGTATTAATTTCATAACTTCTGGATATTTTTACCCTTTAAACCTCACACTTCAGCAACCTCATAACTCATGCCCCTCCACTGTTCCGTAACAGCCAAGCCCTGAGCGAGAAGAGGGCGAAGTGTGCAGGAAGACATCAAGTCCCAAGCCTCATTTGCTGTTAATCCAAGGGCATTTTTGTACTTTTGCAATCCTAGTTAACCTTAAATAGGATTCAATCAATAAAAACTAGCAGAAGGACCATTTTGTACAAATGAAGAACTTTACAAGGAGTTTTATATAAATATGAAAAAGACAGATTTATATACAATGATAAAAGATTTCATGGACTAATATGCAAAAACACTAAATAATTTGGGGCTCTTCAGGATTTACATAGAGCTTTTCGAGATTGTGGACTCAGAAAGAAGATTTACTTCTCTTCTGAAATAAATCTCTCCTTTGCACAAAAAAAAATATTAATAATTATTATTGGATTTACGCTAATATAACAAACATAAAAGCTCCACATGAGTTGACAAATGT
>NC_143192.1:17500-22500 GCF_051530095.1 Phoenix dactylifera | reverse complement strand
TTAGGGTTTAGGGTTTAGGGTTTAGGGTTTAGGGTTTAGGGTTTAGGGTTTAGGGTTTAGGGTTTAGGGTTTAGGGTTTAGGGTTTAGGGTTTAGGGTTTAGGGTTTAGGGTTTAGGGTTTAGGGTTTAGGGTTTAGGGTTTAGGGTTTAGGGTTTAGGGTTTAGGGTTTAGGGTTTAGGGTTTAGGGTTTAGGGTTTAGGGTTTAGGGTTTAGGGTTTAGGGTTTAGGGTTTAGGGTTTAGGGTTTAGGGTTTAGGGTTTAGGGTTTAGGGTTTAGGGTTTAGGGTTTAGGGTTTAGGGTTTAGGGTTTAGGGTTTAGGGTTTAGGGTTTAGGGTTTAGGGTTTAGGGTTTAGGGTTTAGGGTTTAGGGTTTAGGGTTTAGGGTTTAGGGTTTAGGGTTTAGGGTTTAGGGTTTAGGGTTTAGGGTTTAGGGTTTAGGGTTTAGGGTTTAGGGTTTAGGGTTTAGGGTTTAGGGTTTAGGGTTTAGGGTTTAGGGTTTAGGGTTTAGGGTTTAGGGTTTAGGGTTTAGGGTTTAGGGTTTAGGGTTTAGGGTTTAGGGTTTAGGGTTTAGGGTTTAGGGTTTAGGGTTTAGGGTTTAGGGTTTAGGGTTTAGGGTTTAGGGTTTAGGGTTTAGGGTTTAGGGTTTAGGGTTTAGGGTTTAGGGTTTAGGGTTTAGGGTTTAGGGTTTAGGGTTTAGGGTTTAGGGTTTAGGGTTTAGGGTTTAGGGTTTAGGGTTTAGGGTTTAGGGTTTAGGGTTTAGGGTTTAGGGTTTAGGGTTTAGGGTTTAGGGTTTAGGGTTTAGGGTTTAGGGTTTAGGGTTTAGGGTTTAGGGTTTAGGGTTTAGGGTTTAGGGTTTAGGGTTTAGGGTTTAGGGTTTAGGGTTTAGGGTTTAGGGTTTAGGGTTTAGGGTTTAGGGTTTAGGGTTTAGGGTTTAGGGTTTAGGGTTTAGGGTTTAGGGTTTAGGGTTTAGGGTTTAGGGTTTAGGGTTTAGGGTTTAGGGTTTAGGGTTTAGGGTTTAGGGTTTAGGGTTTAGGGTTTAGGGTTTAGGGTTTAGGGTTTAGGGTTTAGGGTTTAGGGTTTAGGGTTTAGGGTTTAGGGTTTAGGGTTTAGGGTTTAGGGTTTAGGGTTTAGGGTTTAGGGTTTAGGGTTTAGGGTTTAGGGTTTAGGGTTTAGGGTTTAGGGTTTAGGGTTTAGGGTTTAGGGTTTAGGGTTTAGGGTTTAGGGTTTAGGGTTTAGGGTTTAGGGTTTAGGGTTTAGGGTTTAGGGTTTAGGGTTTAGGGTTTAGGGTTTAGGGTTTAGGGTTTAGGGTTTAGGGTTTAGGGTTTAGGGTTTAGGGTTTAGGGTTTAGGGTTTAGGGTTTAGGGTTTAGGGTTTAGGGTTTAGGGTTTAGGGTTTAGGGTTTAGGGTTTAGGGTTTAGGGTTTAGGGTTTAGGGTTTAGGGTTTAGGGTTTAGGGTTTAGGGTTTAGGGTTTAGGGTTTAGGGTTTAGGGTTTAGGGTTTAGGGTTTAGGGTTTAGGGTTTAGGGTTTAGGGTTTAGGGTTTAGGGTTTAGGGTTTAGGGTTTAGGGTTTAGGGTTTAGGGTTTAGGGTTTAGGGTTTAGGGTTTAGGGTTTAGGGTTTAGGGTTTAGGGTTTAGGGTTTAGGGTTTAGGGTTTAGGGTTTAGGGTTTAGGGTTTAGGGTTTAGGGTTTAGGGTTTAGGGTTTAGGGTTTAGGGTTTAGGGTTTAGGGTTTAGGGTTTAGGGTTTAGGGTTTAGGGTTTAGGGTTTAGGGTTTAGGGTTTAGGGTTTAGGGTTTAGGGTTTAGGGTTTAGGGTTTAGGGTTTAGGGTTTAGGGTTTAGGGTTTAGGGTTTAGGGTTTAGGGTTTAGGGTTTAGGGTTTAGGGTTTAGGGTTTAGGGTTTAGGGTTTAGGGTTTAGGGTTTAGGGTTTAGGGTTTAGGGTTTAGGGTTTAGGGTTTAGGGTTTAGGGTTTAGGGTTTAGGGTTTAGGGTTTAGGGTTTAGGGTTTAGGGTTTAGGGTTTAGGGTTTAGGGTTTAGGGTTTAGGGTTTAGGGTTTAGGGTTTAGGGTTTAGGGTTTAGGGTTTAGGGTTTAGGGTTTAGGGTTTAGGGTTTAGGGTTTAGGGTTTAGGGTTTAGGGTTTAGGGTTTAGGGTTTAGGGTTTAGGGTTTAGGGTTTAGGGTTTAGGGTTTAGGGTTTAGGGTTTAGGGTTTAGGGTTTAGGGTTTAGGGTTTAGGGTTTAGGGTTTAGGGTTTAGGGTTTAGGGTTTAGGGTTTAGGGTTTAGGGTTTAGGGTTTAGGGTTTAGGGTTTAGGGTTTAGGGTTTAGGGTTTAGGGTTTAGGGTTTAGGGTTTAGGGTTTAGGGTTTAGGGTTTAGGGTTTAGGGTTTAGGGTTTAGGGTTTAGGGTTTAGGGTTTAGGGTTTAGGGTTTAGGGTTTAGGGTTTAGGGTTTAGGGTTTAGGGTTTAGGGTTTAGGGTTTAGGGTTTAGGGTTTAGGGTTTAGGGTTTAGGGTTTAGGGTTTAGGGTTTAGGGTTTAGGGTTTAGGGTTTAGGGTTTAGGGTTTAGGGTTTAGGGTTTAGGGTTTAGGGTTTAGGGTTTAGGGTTTAGGGTTTAGGGTTTAGGGTTTAGGGTTTAGGGTTTAGGGTTTAGGGTTTAGGGTTTAGGGTTTAGGGTTTAGGGTTTAGGGTTTAGGGTTTAGGGTTTAGGGTTTAGGGTTTAGGGTTTAGGGTTTAGGGTTTAGGGTTTAGGGTTTAGGGTTTAGGGTTTAGGGTTTAGGGTTTAGGGTTTAGGGTTTAGGGTTTAGGGTTTAGGGTTTAGGGTTTAGGGTTTAGGGTTTAGGGTTTAGGGTTTAGGGTTTAGGGTTTAGGGTTTAGGGTTTAGGGTTTAGGGTTTAGGGTTTAGGGTTTAGGGTTTAGGGTTTAGGGTTTAGGGTTTAGGGTTTAGGGTTTAGGGTTTAGGGTTTAGGGTTTAGGGTTTAGGGTTTAGGGTTTAGGGTTTAGGGTTTAGGGTTTAGGGTTTAGGGTTTAGGGTTTAGGGTTTAGGGTTTAGGGTTTAGGGTTTAGGGTTTAGGGTTTAGGGTTTAGGGTTTAGGGTTTAGGGTTTAGGGTTTAGGGTTTAGGGTTTAGGGTTTAGGGTTTAGGGTTTAGGGTTTAGGGTTTAGGGTTTAGGGTTTAGGGTTTAGGGTTTAGGGTTTAGGGTTTAGGGTTTAGGGTTTAGGGTTTAGGGTTTAGGGTTTAGGGTTTAGGGTTTAGGGTTTAGGGTTTAGGGTTTAGGGTTTAGGGTTTAGGGTTTAGGGTTTAGGGTTTAGGGTTTAGGGTTTAGGGTTTAGGGTTTAGGGTTTAGGGTTTAGGGTTTAGGGTTTAGGGTTTAGGGTTTAGGGTTTAGGGTTTAGGGTTTAGGGTTTAGGGTTTAGGGTTTAGGGTTTAGGGTTTAGGGTTTAGGGTTTAGGGTTTAGGGTTTAGGGTTTAGGGTTTAGGGTTTAGGGTTTAGGGTTTAGGGTTTAGGGTTTAGGGTTTAGGGTTTAGGGTTTAGGGTTTAGGGTTTAGGGTTTAGGGTTTAGGGTTTAGGGTTTAGGGTTTAGGGTTTAGGGTTTAGGGTTTAGGGTTTAGGGTTTAGGGTTTAGGGTTTAGGGTTTAGGGTTTAGGGTTTAGGGTTTAGGGTTTAGGGTTTAGGGTTTAGGGTTTAGGGTTTAGGGTTTAGGGTTTAGGGTTTAGGGTTTAGGGTTTAGGGTTTAGGGTTTAGGGTTTAGGGTTTAGGGTTTAGGGTTTAGGGTTTAGGGTTTAGGGTTTAGGGTTTAGGGTTTAGGGTTTAGGGTTTAGGGTTTAGGGTTTAGGGTTTAGGGTTTAGGGTTTAGGGTTTAGGGTTTAGGGTTTAGGGTTTAGGGTTTAGGGTTTAGGGTTTAGGGTTTAGGGTTTAGGGTTTAGGGTTTAGGGTTTAGGGTTTAGGGTTTAGGGTTTAGGGTTTAGGGTTTAGGGTTTAGGGTTTAGGGTTTAGGGTTTAGGGTTTAGGGTTTAGGGTTTAGGGTTTAGGGTTTAGGGTTTAGGGTTTAGGGTTTAGGGTTTAGGGTTTAGGGTTTAGGGTTTAGGGTTTAGGGTTTAGGGTTTAGGGTTTAGGGTTTAGGGTTTAGGGTTTAGGGTTTAGGGTTTAGGGTTTAGGGTTTAGGGTTTAGGGTTTAGGGTTTAGGGTTTAGGGTTTAGGGTTTAGGGTTTAGGGTTTAGGGTTTAGGGTTTAGGGTTTAGGGTTTAGGGTTTAGGGTTTAGGGTTTAGGGTTTAGGGTTTAGGGTTTAGGGTTTAGGGTTTAGGGTTTAGGGTTTAGGGTTTAGGGTTTAGGGTTTAGGGTTTAGGGTTTAGGGTTTAGGGTTTAGGGTTTAGGGTTTAGGGTTTAGGGTTTAGGGTTTAGGGTTTAGGGTTTAGGGTTTAGGGTTTAGGGTTTAGGGTTTAGGGTTTAGGGTTTAGGGTTTAGGGTTTAGGGTTTAGGGTTTAGGGTTTAGGGTTTAGGGTTTAGGGTTTAGGGTTTAGGGTTTAGGGTTTAGGGTTTAGGGTTTAGGGTTTAGGGTTTAGGGTTTAGGGTTTAGGGTTTAGGGTTTAGGGTTTAGGGTTTAGGGTTTAGGGTTTAGGGTTTAGGGTTTAGGGTTTAGGGTTTAGGGTTTAGGGTTTAGGGTTTAGGGTTTAGGGTTTAGGGTTTAGGGTTTAGGGTTTAGGGTTTAGGGTTTAGGGTTTAGGGTTTAGGGTTTAGGGTTTAGGGTTTAGGGTTTAGGGTTTAGGGTTTAGGGTTTAGGGTTTAGGGTTTAGGGTTTAGGGTTTAGGGTTTAGGGTTTAGGGTTTAGGGTTTAGGGTTTAGGGTTTAGGGTTTAGGGTTTAGGGTTTAGGGTTTAGGGTTTAGGGTTTAGGGTTTAGGGTTTAGGGTTTAGGGTTTAGGGTTTAGGGTTTAGGGTTTAGGGTTTAGGGTTTAGGGTTTAGGGTTTAGGGTTTAGGGTTTAGGGTTTAGGGTTTAGGGTTTAGGGTTT
>NC_143192.1:0-2500 GCF_051530095.1 Phoenix dactylifera | reverse complement strand
GGTTTAGGGTTTAGGGTTTAGGGTTTAGGGTTTAGGGTTTAGGGTTTAGGGTTTAGGGTTTAGGGTTTAGGGTTTAGGGTTTAGGGTTTAGGGTTTAGGGTTTAGGGTTTAGGGTTTAGGGTTTAGGGTTTAGGGTTTAGGGTTTAGGGTTTAGGGTTTAGGGTTTAGGGTTTAGGGTTTAGGGTTTAGGGTTTAGGGTTTAGGGTTTAGGGTTTAGGGTTTAGGGTTTAGGGTTTAGGGTTTAGGGTTTAGGGTTTAGGGTTTAGGGTTTAGGGTTTAGGGTTTAGGGTTTAGGGTTTAGGGTTTAGGGTTTAGGGTTTAGGGTTTAGGGTTTAGGGTTTAGGGTTTAGGGTTTAGGGTTTAGGGTTTAGGGTTTAGGGTTTAGGGTTTAGGGTTTAGGGTTTAGGGTTTAGGGTTTAGGGTTTAGGGTTTAGGGTTTAGGGTTTAGGGTTTAGGGTTTAGGGTTTAGGGTTTAGGGTTTAGGGTTTAGGGTTTAGGGTTTAGGGTTTAGGGTTTAGGGTTTAGGGTTTAGGGTTTAGGGTTTAGGGTTTAGGGTTTAGGGTTTAGGGTTTAGGGTTTAGGGTTTAGGGTTTAGGGTTTAGGGTTTAGGGTTTAGGGTTTAGGGTTTAGGGTTTAGGGTTTAGGGTTTAGGGTTTAGGGTTTAGGGTTTAGGGTTTAGGGTTTAGGGTTTAGGGTTTAGGGTTTAGGGTTTAGGGTTTAGGGTTTAGGGTTTAGGGTTTAGGGTTTAGGGTTTAGGGTTTAGGGTTTAGGGTTTAGGGTTTAGGGTTTAGGGTTTAGGGTTTAGGGTTTAGGGTTTAGGGTTTAGGGTTTAGGGTTTAGGGTTTAGGGTTTAGGGTTTAGGGTTTAGGGTTTAGGGTTTAGGGTTTAGGGTTTAGGGTTTAGGGTTTAGGGTTTAGGGTTTAGGGTTTAGGGTTTAGGGTTTAGGGTTTAGGGTTTAGGGTTTAGGGTTTAGGGTTTAGGGTTTAGGGTTTAGGGTTTAGGGTTTAGGGTTTAGGGTTTAGGGTTTAGGGTTTAGGGTTTAGGGTTTAGGGTTTAGGGTTTAGGGTTTAGGGTTTAGGGTTTAGGGTTTAGGGTTTAGGGTTTAGGGTTTAGGGTTTAGGGTTTAGGGTTTAGGGTTTAGGGTTTAGGGTTTAGGGTTTAGGGTTTAGGGTTTAGGGTTTAGGGTTTAGGGTTTAGGGTTTAGGGTTTAGGGTTTAGGGTTTAGGGTTTAGGGTTTAGGGTTTAGGGTTTAGGGTTTAGGGTTTAGGGTTTAGGGTTTAGGGTTTAGGGTTTAGGGTTTAGGGTTTAGGGTTTAGGGTTTAGGGTTTAGGGTTTAGGGTTTAGGGTTTAGGGTTTAGGGTTTAGGGTTTAGGGTTTAGGGTTTAGGGTTTAGGGTTTAGGGTTTAGGGTTTAGGGTTTAGGGTTTAGGGTTTAGGGTTTAGGGTTTAGGGTTTAGGGTTTAGGGTTTAGGGTTTAGGGTTTAGGGTTTAGGGTTTAGGGTTTAGGGTTTAGGGTTTAGGGTTTAGGGTTTAGGGTTTAGGGTTTAGGGTTTAGGGTTTAGGGTTTAGGGTTTAGGGTTTAGGGTTTAGGGTTTAGGGTTTAGGGTTTAGGGTTTAGGGTTTAGGGTTTAGGGTTTAGGGTTTAGGGTTTAGGGTTTAGGGTTTAGGGTTTAGGGTTTAGGGTTTAGGGTTTAGGGTTTAGGGTTTAGGGTTTAGGGTTTAGGGTTTAGGGTTTAGGGTTTAGGGTTTAGGGTTTAGGGTTTAGGGTTTAGGGTTTAGGGTTTAGGGTTTAGGGTTTAGGGTTTAGGGTTTAGGGTTTAGGGTTTAGGGTTTAGGGTTTAGGGTTTAGGGTTTAGGGTTTAGGGTTTAGGGTTTAGGGTTTAGGGTTTAGGGTTTAGGGTTTAGGGTTTAGGGTTTAGGGTTTAGGGTTTAGGGTTTAGGGTTTAGGGTTTAGGGTTTAGGGTTTAGGGTTTAGGGTTTAGGGTTTAGGGTTTAGGGTTTAGGGTTTAGGGTTTAGGGTTTAGGGTTTAGGGTTTAGGGTTTAGGGTTTAGGGTTTAGGGTTTAGGGTTTAGGGTTTAGGGTTTAGGGTTTAGGGTTTAGGGTTTAGGGTTTAGGGTTTAGGGTTTAGGGTTTAGGGTTTAGGGTTTAGGGTTTAGGGTTTAGGGTTTAGGGTTTAGGGTTTAGGGTTTAGGGTTTAGGGTTTAGGGTTTAGGGTTTAGGGTTTAGGGTTTAGGGTTTAGGGTTTAGGGTTTAGGGTTTAGGGTTTAGGGTTTAGGGTTTAGGGTTTAGGGTTTAGGGTTTAGGGTTTAGGGTTTAGGGTTTAGGGTTTAGGGTTTAGGGTTTAGGGTTTAGGGTTTAGGGTTTAGGGTTTAGGGTTTAGGGTTTAGGGTTTAGGGTTTAGGGTTTAGGGTTTAGGGTTTAGGGTTTAGGGTTTAGGGTTTAGGGTTTAGGGTTTAGGGTTTAGGGTTTAGGGTTTAGGGTTTAGGGTTTAGGGTTTAGG